>NW_007258358.1:143481-163201 GCF_000164805.1 Carlito syrichta
GTGGCCGGGAGCGGCCACTGCACTCCAGTCTGGGCGACAGAGTGGGACTCCAACCCAAAACAAACGAACAAGCAAAAAAAAAAGAACTGTCTTTTTTGCCCGTGCACGCATGCCGGCGGCCAGGTGTGGTGGCTCACGCGAGATCGCGGCACTTTGGGAGGCCGAGGCAGGAGGATCATGGGGGCCAGCAGTTGGAGACCAGCCTGGGCAACCCAGGGAACCCTCCTCCACACAAAAAATGAAACATCTAGCCGGGCCCGGTGGCTTGCACCTGCACTTCTAGCTATGCCGGAGGCTGAGGCAGAGAATCATTGGCCTGGGAGACAGAGCGAGAGCCGGTCTCTAAAAACAATCAAAACAACAACAGAAAGTGCCAGAGCACCGTAAGTGGGAAATCTCCTTCTGCCAGGATGATCCCTTTTTAGAGCCTCCCTGTGCCCCACAGATAGAAAAATCAGGCAAAGAGGCACAGAGAAAATACCCAGCTCACGCCTGTATCGGGTGGTACACAGACTACAGGAAGTCAAAGGCCTGGTCCAGCGCAAAGACTGGTCAAGTCTCAGCCTGAGCAGAGATGCATACCCTGCCCGGCCCCTGCCCACCCCTCCCCAGTCTCCTCCAACCCTCATCCACCCGCCCACCCGCCGCCTCAGGCTGCCCGGCAGCTCAGTGGCCCTCCTGGGCAAAGCCCAGCCTCTTCGCTTTTCTTCTCGTCTTAAAATTCTCTTCTTTGAACACACAGACTAACTTCCCACAACGGATTGTGGTGAATGAATTAGAAAAAAATTAGCTGATACCTTAAACCAAGGGCAGAATTTTTCATCCTGTGATTCCAAACCCACTAGTGGATCGTAAAAACCAATTTAATGGGTGGCAACCAGCCTGGAGGTGTGTACTGGGTTTAAGGGAATAAAATAGAGAATTTCAGTGCCAACGCAATTATGCTGAGTACTGTTTCTTCAGTCACAGATGGAAGCATTGAACTGTAATGTGAAGCATATTTTTTTCCTGGGCATTGGAAAAAAAGCTGGAAAAGCCTTAAGGTAAAAATGTGTGAGCCCATTTAAGATGCAGGGAATCCCGGAAGGTTCTAGAGGAGAAAGCATGTCAGCCCCAGAGTTGAGGCACACCATGGCATGGGCCTCCTCAGCTGTCCCTAAGAATGGCTATGAGACTGCTGGCCCTGCTAAATCTCTTAGATGGGACAGAAAATGCAGCCATTTGCAGACTGTTTTTCCTCTCCCAAATGACAAAAGAACCTTCACGGGCAGCTTGTAACTCTGTCTCCTTTTCTTCCTTCAACTAGGGTGGAGAGAGATTGGTCCCAAGAATGACTTGTGCTTCCACCACCTTGCTGAGTGAGCAGGAGGTCAAGAGAGTTCAAAGGTGACACTGTCATCATCCTCAACTATGAAGACTGGCCCAGGCCTGAGAGGCCATTGCTGGTGCTGGGAGGTGTGTAAGGTGACGCGGTTTAGAGCGACCACGCCGATTCATGCAAGCCCACGGGGAACACGAGGGTGAGTCCGAAGAGTGGACCAAGTTAAAAACTGGAATTCCTACTTTGGGTCGACTCGCGCTGCATGGAAGCACACCCCTCTAGGTCTGAGAGCTCATCCCGCCATGCGACTTCACAGGCAGGATGGTTCAACCTCACGGTGAGAGTGCACGGGGAGAACTCAAGAGTCCCACACCGGGAGGGAGGGAGACAGGCCAGGGAAGGGAGTGCTGAGCCTGGCAGCCTCACGGCCTCAGGAAACAACCCAGGCAGGTAGCCGTGGCGGGGATGCGGACAACTGTGATCAGTTACAAACATGTCAAGAAAGAACATTTATCTATCACCTTTTGATAGACCTTTTCAAACATGCGAGTCGAGTCGCCAAAGCTACTTGAGAAAGTACTTGTGGAACAGCGGGTTGCAGAAGATTCATCAGGACATGATGACAACGGTGACGAGATCAGCACAAAAGACAGTATTAGACCCTGGCATCACCGTGTGTTGTTGAAGACACTTTGTAACTGATTTAGAAATATGCCACCTTAGTGAAGTCTTTCAAAAACAACACAGTAAATTAATCAGTTCAGCCACTGAGTTCCTGGGTACACAGGGCACCGTCCTAGGCTCTGGGAAGGTAGAGATGAACAAGACAGGTGGGCTCTCTGCCTGCAGGGAGCTTATACTTTTCCATCAAGATTAGAACATTCTACACAGAAAGCATACCATGGAAAACTGGCCTGTTTTGCTCTGCTGTGATCTAAATAGTCAGTTAGCTATGTGCTCTCTTTTTTTTTTGTTTGTTTGAGTTGGAGTCTCACTCTGTTGCCCACTCCCAGCCACTGCAGCCTCGACCCGCTGGGCTCCGGCGATCCTTCCACCTCAGCCTTCCGAGTAGCCGGAATTACAGGCACGTGCTACCATGCCCGGCTGATTTTTTGATTTCTTGTAGAGATGAGGTCTCGCCAAGTTGCCCAGGCGGGTCTCGAACCCGCAGGCACAGGCCATCCACTCACCTCAGCCTCCCAAAGCGCAGGATTACAGGCTGAGCCACCAAGCCCGGCTAGCTATGTGCTCTTGTTAGATTACTTAAGTTGTGTCTTAGTTTCCTTACCCTTAAAGTGTGGACAAAAATATACCGTATCATCAGTCTGCTTGGGCTGCCACAACCAAGTACTACAGGCTGCGGGGGCTTAAGCACCCGACATTTACCTCCTCACAATTTTGGATGCTGGAAGTCTGCATGAAGGTGCTGGCAGGAGTTGTTCGTTCCGGGGTCTCTCTCCTCGCCTGTCTTCCCCCGTGTTCCCTGCGGTCATCCCTCTATATATCTGCATCCCAGTCTCTTCTTCGAAGAATATCAGTCAGACTGGACTGGGACCCGTCCTGATGACCTCATTTTAACTTAGTCACCGCTTTAAAGGCTCTGTCTCCAAATACAGGCATATTCTGAGGTACTGGTTAGGAACCTCATATGAATTTTAGGGGGGCCCATTTCCGTCCACGACAGGCGTCTGTGCTCAGATGAGGAATACAAAGCACAGGAAGTGCTTGATGAATAGTTATTAACTCGTACAAGCTACACTGGGGTTTTCTTCTTGCTCTGAATAATATTTTACCAAAAAAGGGCCAATGTCCTGTTTGAGCGCCCATGGTCATGCTCTTCCCAGGGCCAGATGGCCACCAAGATGGAAAGCTTGCCTGTCGTGCTAGTGACACCCAGGAAACAAACATTCTTCCATAGGAATGATGTTATACGCAGCTGTTGGTGTGGTGAGATTTAAGAGGCAGGTGTCTGAGGACACGGAAGGACTCAGCCTCACAGATACCCTCACAACAGTCCCGTGACAAAGCGGGCATTATCTCCACTTCTGCAGATGGGAAAACTGACGTGACAAGGGGGCAGGGAACTGGCCCATCACCTCAGCCAGTGATGTGGCATAGGCCTGTGCACCCGATAAATGACGACTGAATCCATCATCGTCAAAAAGCATAGTTCTGATGGAGACTGGTGTGCAGTGCGATTTCTACGGCAAAGCATCATTCATAATGTCATTTTCAGAGGACACGCCTCCAGGACTTCGCTTTGGGGTGTCAAGAACCCACTCCCCTCCCCGCCTGCCACCCACTCGCCCTCCCAGGCAGAGAGAAACGTCTCCTGATTCTAGGGAATGAAGAGGCCCTGTGTCTCCAGCTGGGAAGGGGCTGAGGTTCAGGTAGTACAGATCTGGAATAAGAAATGCAGCATGACACCTGGGACCCAGAACAGCAGTGAGATGGGTCTTGCCAGGTGGGGAGGCGGGGTCTTGCTGTGTAGGGAATGTGTGAATGGGATAGAGTTGCTGGGACTGCAGAGGACAGGGACCCATTTTTCTCCTCTCTCCATTCTTCTTCTTACCAATCTTAGCAATGGCCAGAGGAACCTGGAACGGAAGGGATGAAATGTCCCGCATGGTGGCAAAGCTAGACTGAATATGCCCCACGCTCCCCACTGCTAAGGATACCAGGGAAACGTCCCAGGGGAGCCCTCAGCCCCGACGGCCTGGCGGCTCAGGCTCTGACAGCGTCTCTAACTCAAAGACAAACGCATTACCTGGTAGGTAAAGAGGCAGCCTGGGGACTCCTTGTTCCCTCACTTTCTCTGCATGTCTTCTGTCTACACACCTGCTTCATCTCTGTGTCTTTCATTACAGTCATACCGCCCACTTCTTCCAGTTGTAACGAGCACAATTTGAACTCCAATATGGATTTCTTTCTTTTAACAGGGCAATGTCATTTTTTTCTCCTAAAACTTTATATGTTTTCTCAACAAGACAGGCAAATCCTCACACCCATTTCAAAGACTGAGGCCGTGTCTACCTGCCATGATTAAATACTAACCAACCCAAACTTGGTAGATTGAAAGCTCCAATCCAGGGATTCTGCTCACCCACCTCTCCAGGCTCCACTTTGGGAGAACACACTGTCCAGCAACATTCCTTGGGGACCTCCCCACCTCAGGCCCAAGAGTGCATTTCCAAGCAGGCTGAACACTGGGCACAGCCTTCATGGGGACACCTCCTCTCAGAACGTGAGCCTTCACCCTGGAGGACACGGAGAGTTCGAACGCCTGCCATCCTGTCCCGACCGAGGCACGGTGTGCACTGGTGTATTTCAGTGAGACTTTGGACAAGATATCAACTGATGCTTTTCTTTCCATTCCCAATCACAAAATCCGACTGCAAGAATTTACCTGGTATGTAAGCACTTCGGCTGGAGGTGTTGCTGCGCGTGCCTTGGATAACTCGTATTTTGGATAATCATACCTAGGATGCGACATTACACATTTCTCCAGTGGCTGGCACGCTGTATGTGAGGTAAAGGAGCATTTTCTTGCCAAGTAATGACTTTACCTCCAGCGTTGCTCAGTAATGTATAAACTGCCACATCTTTACATGAGGAAAAAAAACAAAGTAGGGATAGAAACTGCTGTGGGGGGGCGGGAAGCAAGATACTGCTTCATGGGGCATGTGCTAAGGTGTGAACAAGATTTAACTCCCACCTGGAAGATCAGGCTCTGAGAGCAGCTCCATCTCCTTCAATGTGTAATCACAACACTATGGGGTTTAAGCTCGAGAAGAAACCACTCGTGTCTTAGTCCATCAGGTTGCTCTAACAAAATACCACCGACTGGTTAGCAGCTGTAGAGCTGGGAAGTCCAAGAACAAGGTGCTGGCAGACTCAGCGTCGGATGAGGGCCCGGTTTCTGGTTCGCAGATGGCACTTACGAGCTGCGTCATCCTCCCATGGGGGGAGGGGAGAGGGATAAACCCAGGGGTCTCTTTTTGTGGGCACTAATCCCATCAGTGAGGGCATCACCCTCACGACCTCTGAGCCTCACAGGACCGTCACATTAAGGCTAGGATTTTAACATATGAATTGGGGTCAGGCGACACAAACATTCAGTCTATAGCAGTTTTGTCAGGTGTTCTCAGGCTGCTGCTGTGGGTAGTGGGTCCTGGGGTCCCCTGTGTGTGCTACCCAGGAGACCAGGCGATCCTGTACCCCTTATGCCCTGCCCACGAGAACCTCTAGCAGCAGTTGCAGTGTTCTCTTCGAAACACACGGGAGCCCTGGGCAGGAGGACGTTCAATGATGGGGTCCACAGATGAGATGGGAGACAGAGTCTGGGAAGGCGAGTGTTCAAGGTCTCCCAGGCCAGTCAGCAGCCAGGGCGGACAGCAAGGATGCAGACCTCCTGAGCACAGAGCTCCCTGACATGGACGGGGCATGTGAATAGGCTCCCTGAGGGAGCCATCGCCATCGCTGCCACTTTAAAGCCCAGCCACAATCTGTGCAATGACTTACCTGCATTTAACAACAAAGGTAACAACACTAATAATAGTAATAGGTGCACTGCAGGGAACAATATTTCTTACTCTGGGCAGACAGAAGGCCTAGTTTTAAGTGGCAAATAGCTGAGCTGGATTTCAAGGTAGACTACACTTTCCGGCTTTTGTGATGATTTTCTGGCATCAAGCTATTGGAGCTCCGATCTCGAGCTACATTTTTATTGATGATAATAAGCACATTTTAGCTTTCCTGAATAAAATTACATACATTAAAGACTGAGTTCTAATAAAGGCTTGATTATGTCATACATTATTAATGTTAGTAATTTTAAAGTCAAAATCTTTTATATACTCCTTTTAAGGTGAAGGGATGTTATCACAGACAACTTGAAAACATGCTCTGACTGTCATCTTCCAGCTGGAGTCCTGGAGATTTAAGACAAAGCGTCAAACAAATTTGATAGTTCAGAAATGTATGCAAGCCAGTTCACTTAGACAGGGTGCACTCAGGTTTGGGGAGCTCTATGGCAAATTCATTTACTTTTTGCTACTAATCAGATCAGCAACATAAACTAGGCTTAACGGGAAAATGTCCTTGTACTTAAAATGCTGTTTTTGCTCAGTTGAGAATAGAGGTGACTGATTTGATTTCCTCCACTAGAGTTAGGACCTATTATTAAAATCAGTGAAGAATTAGTAAAAAGCTTTTATTATTAAATGCTAAGGAGAGCTAACAAGATCTGATTAAGTACCAAGGTGACTAAAGTAAACTTTCACATAAGAGTTGGATATTTTTAATGTTCGGCTTCTGACAGCTTTCATCTTACTGCATGCTCATTTATAATTTACATCTAGCTTTCTAGGTATGCTGGTAAGATTTGCTGCCACTATTCAGAGAGTATGCAGTGCAAAAATTGATCATCAAAATATTGGAAACGGTCAAGGGAAAAAACTCCATTTCACACAACTGCAGGGATTATTGACAGGATGGCCATGCAAAATGAATACAGTGGTTCTTTGTTGTTTCAATCTCTTCAGCACCCTGTGTCCCTTCTTATTCAACAAAACTATCTTTGAATGGCCTGACCCACCCCTGATAGCTTTCTGAGAGCTGAGCCATCCCTCACCTTTGTTGGCCATGGGAAGACCCGTGACTTGTATCTGTGGTCAGGGCACTGCTGGGACTCCTGCGACAGTCATGGGGGAGGTACTGTCCCTCAGAGGGCGTGGCCAGGGTCTGCCAGCAGCATCTACCCGTGTGCAGACATCCACATAGAGAGTGAAGGGGTAAGGTGAGAGGGATGAGGTCTAAGAGAGGCAGGCCCCTAGGACACGAGCTACAACCTTGAATTCAACCATACTTCCCAATGATGTGCACCAACTTTACATTTTCTTTTGTTTTTCTTCAGGTACTTTTGAGTTGACTTCCTAACACTTCAATGATCTGCCCTAAAACATAAAACGACCACTCCCCTATCCCTACTCCTCCTCTTCCAGCCCACCTCCTTAAATGTGCCAGACTATTGATTCCGTGTGGGTATGTGGTCTATATGGGTGAACTGGAAAGAGCACAGGAATGGTTTTGGACTCCCTGGGGGTGGGTGTGGGAATGAGAGTGGAGCAGAGGCAGACAGACCAACAGACACAATTAACTGCCGGGATGCTGCATGTTTCCTAATCCCAGAAGATCTTGGCTTTAAAATATTTACTGCGAGAGGAAGCACGAGAAATCTTGAGGCACTGGGAGGCCTCCGTGATCAACTCAATCTAATCTCAATTTCCTGGGGGTTCTCAGATTTGACTCAGGTGGGCTGAACTGGGTTCACTGTGGTCAGTATGTCAGGCACAAGCTGTCAGAGAAGCCCTGAGAGTGGCTCAAGAGAGAAGGATTTTAGACAAGGTCAAGTTTAAGTCAAAATAGACTCGTGCCCAAATGCCATCAGCCGCTGCTTTGGCTGACATCTATTCAGACGTGTCACTAACTACCGGCCAAGGCTCACAGAGTCAGGGAACAGGATCTGGAAGGACAATTTCCTCTTCCCAGAGCTTCCCCACTCCATCGCAGAATCCTTCCTCAACAACAAATGGTATTCAAGGTGCAAAAACCTCCCAGGAAACTCCAACAAATCAAAACAGTCTCCAGTGCTTCCCGCAACTTGGCTCTTGGTTCTGCCATGAATTCATGCCGGGACATCTATAAACGCAACCTCAAGCCTGCCTCTTTCTTTGTTTTGTCACAGGATTACCCATAAAGGGTCTCTTTGTTCCTTCATTGCTTAGAGCTCGGCTGGAAGGACAGCACGAAGACCTGACCCCAGCCTCCGAACCCTCAGACACTGGGGCAAGAGAGTCATCTACACAAGCCCATGTGTCAGGAGATGAAGCACGGTTAAGAAGGGCATAAAGGAAGAGAGGTGAAGGAAGTGCCTCCCTGAGCACGTGACTTCTGGGCCCACAGGACACGGGGAAGCCCAGGAGGAAACAGGATGTGCGTGTGGCAGGGCAGACAGGCTACCAGGGCGGTGAGCCGAAGGACTCAAAGCCGCTCCTGGTCACAAAGGGGGCACCAAGACACAATATGGAGAGCACAGGGTGGACAGGGTGGGCAGAAGCTGACTCCGCAACCGCAGACAGAGGGGCCCAGGCCGGGCAGGAGCACAGAGCCCTCCAGCCCAGGCTGGCAGAAGCTTGTAGCACAAAGCAGAAACCCTGTCAACCGACCCTTCCCTTCTGAGTGTCCTGCCAGTAGAAAACACCCTCACCAGTAGAAACTGAGGATGTTTAAAGAACAAACCCTAAATCCCTGACCACTAGGGAGATGGGGCACCAACTTCTCACCCACAAAACCCCAGTCTGTCCAAAGATGCCCCCTTACTGTCCTGTTCCTATTGTGGCTAGGTGCGACACGGTCTCATTCACGCTCTCTAAGGCCCTGAAGAAGAGCGCACGTCCCTTTGGTGGCCAGGGTGTGCTAAGACCAAAGGAGGCCGAGGACCGGGAAGCAAGCTGGACAAGGAACCGTTGTGCCTCTAGTAGTTTAACTCCAGATTTTTTTTTTTTTTAAGACAGCAGGATTTATTGAGAGGACAGGAAAGCTCCCAGGGCAGGAGGGGACCCGAGGGAACTGCCCAACTCCAGCTTTTAAAAGTGACACTCATGTCTTTTTTGAGCTGATCGCAAGCAATGTGGCCCATGGGGAAATGTATCAGGGGTCCTTGATCTCAAAGCTCCACTAGATACCACGCCTGGTAAACAGCACTAAAGTAAGAAGGTGCGAACCCTGTCCTGTAGAGGTCTGGGGGCGCTCACTCATGCCGACCTCACCACCCAGCTCATCTTGCTGTATTTATCCCTCTGGGAAAGCCCACCTGAGGTCACCATTGTGGCCTCGGGGCCCGGCATGGGCAGGCATCCAATACACGTTGGCTCCATTCATCAACTCCAATAGCTGCCACACCGCCGCGATTGTTCCCTCACTCCTCCGCCCCTCTAGGCGATGCCTGTGGGGACACCCACCTACACAGGGCCTTAGAGAGCGTGAGTGCAAGCCAACGGATTCATCAGGGTAGACCAGCATCACGACATGCCACACCCACCCCTCTCTGCGCTCTTTCTTTCTCCCTCCTTCCACAAAGCTTCCAGACTCTACTGTGTGCCGGACACTCATGTCCCCTATGCCAATGACACTGCAGCAAGGGCAGGAAAGCATCACCGCCCCTGGGCTATGTCTGATGGCTCTGTGGTGCACGACTTCCTCCGCCACCCACTTTCCCCAAAATGGAATAACCCCAGGAGACTTACTTTTATTACTTCTAGGCATATGCACCCTGTCATGAAACACTCTACTGTGTGCCGTTCAGAACTCCCCCATCGGGGGGGGGTGCCGCCAGATGGGAGGGAGGAAGGAGACATCACAGAGACAATCCCCGGGCACCCACACTAGCCTCCTCGCTCTTGACCTTGGCACTGCTGCAGTATCTCTCTGCATCTACCGGTCTTCGCCTATAACACAAGGACACCCCTGTCACCTGTGGGGCTGTCATGAGGGTCCAGTAATGGACGCCAGCACTTGGTGGGGTATCTGACACGCCCCAGAAGCTCAGCCATGTTAGCATCCTCACGCCAGTTCACTCTTGTGGTTAGGGACACAGGCAGGATCAGGTGTGGCACCTTCTCAACAGAGGTGTACACGTGTCCGTGTCCTCCCCACAATGCTTCTGGATCAGGAGAAGCTCAGTGATGCTGGTGCCGAGCACCCACTCAGCCTCTGCCCGGTTCTCCCGCTGCTCTCATTAAGTGAGGACAGGTGGGCATCTGTAGGGTCCCGCTTGATCCCGTGACACTGAGGTCTAATGGATGGGCTGAAGCCAATACAGGTGTGGCTGTGTTGTGCCCAGGTGGTCTCTTTGCCAGTGGGTAGACATAACCAGGAGCCAGTGCAGATGGAGAGGTGTCAGAGGCTAAGGGCCCACACTGGGTCCACCTTTCTTTCAGTGCATGGCTCCATGTATCCAGGGCTCTAAACTCAAATTCCCACCTCTGTGAGCAGGCAGGTAGAAGACATGGCCAAATATTTAAGCCTGAAAAAAAAAAAAAAGGTATGGAAGCATAGGATTTTCTCACCAACGTGAAAGTCAAATGGTAACACAAGTGCCAACGGAAATAATTTTTTTAAAATTTTCATTACAACTTTTAATTAAAATACATATCTAGTACTTCTTAGCACATATACCGCATCCACGAACACACATTTTTGAATATGCAAAAGAATGTATAAGGCGTGACAAGGATGAGACATGACATTCTGGAGCGTTTTTCAAGTGCCAACCCACTGGCAAAAGTTCAGCACGCCTGCCGCTCTCAGGACCACACCTGCTCAGGAAAACGAGATATGACGGATACATCAAAACAAGGAAGGAGACAGCACATTCTCAGGGAATACGCAAGTGGGGCGTAGTAGACAAAGACACCAGGTGCTTGCACCAGCTTCCTCAGACCACATTTGGAGCCCAGCCTCTCTCTGCCTCCTCGCTCTTGACCTTGGCACTGCTGCAGTATCTCTCTGCATCTACCTGTCTTCACTTATAATACAAGGACACCCCTGGCACCTGTGGGGCTGTCATGAGGGTCCAGTAACGGACGCCAGCACTTGGCGGGGTGTCTGACACGCCCCAGAAGCCCAGCCATGTTAGCATCCTCACACCAGTTCACTCTTGTGGTTGGGGACACAGGCAGGATCAGGTGTGGCACCTTCTCAACAGAGGTGTGGATGTGTCCGTGTCCTCCCCACAATGCTCCTGGATCAGGAGAAGCTCAGCTAGGAGGGTGAACAGGCAGACAGAGGACCCTCGTCAATGCACAGTGGTCTTAGCGCAGAGAGGGCAAGGGGTTCCCGTTTCCCAAATAAGTGTGGGCAGGAGGGCTGGTGAGTTGCACACAACTGTGGACGAGGCAAACAGGGTGACGGTACCACCACATCCTCTGATGCACCCAGGTGCTGTCCACCTGCTCATGCGCCAGGGGAGGGTCTTTGATATAACTGGGCTCCTGTCTCCAGGCCTGGGACCCGAGGGGCCTGCTCTTGGCTTTGTGTGAAGCAGCCTTGCAGCCGTGGCCAGTCGCCCAGCTATCACCAGGGCCCTTTCCAGAATTCAACAGATAGCTCGAGCTATCAAATTTCACTTTTTCAACCTAAGTGTGTGTACTAGACTGTGAAGAAGAAAACACAAAACCCATCGAAGAACCTCAAAGGGTCAAGTGGTCCTCCTGGGCTGCACACAGCCAACTTTGGTCTTTTCTTAGCACACCGGGTTAAACATTATAAATGTAGTCAATTCCAATTAGTAGCAGGAGAACAACTGCATGTTTGCTACTAATTAAGGCCCTACTTACAAACACCTACTTGCAATTCTGCAAGTCAGACCCTCAACTGTCATGTTCCGCAGAAAAACCCCAAAATACAAAACCCAGCAAGATTCCTCACAAACAGCTGCCTCGGGTGGTCTGCTACCAGGAAGCGGCACAGGCAGCCCCAGCCACTAAGACGACCTGATGTGTTCACAGAATCTGTGAATTCCCAAGCAGAGAGGGGAAATTATAAAGCAAATCCTCCTACCAGGAACATACCTGGAAGAACTCAAGTCCTATAAAAAAGATACCTGCACATGTATGTTTATCGCAGCATTGTTTACAGTAGCAAGAACATGGAACCAACCGTGCTGCCCATGAAAAGATGACTGGATTAAAAAATGTGGTACATATACACGATGGAATGTTATGCAGCCATAAAGAAGGACAAAATCATGAACTTTACTGCAACCTGGATGGACTCAGTCTATAATACTGAGTGATCTTTCACAGAAACAAAGAACTGAGTATCACATGTTCTCACTCATAAGCGGACCTTGAACAACTATCGTGATCCCATAAGAGAAGGATTGGCAGGAACCGGAAACATGCAGGGGGTGTGGGGCAGGGGAGGTGAGATTGGCAGTGGTGGGAATCTGCCTGGGGAAGGGGGAACACACCTCCATCAGCAAGGGTACCTGCATAACGAACATCTGTATACCTAACCCTGAATTGTACCCTACATCTTCAAAATAAAATTAAAAAATTTAAAGAAAAAAGTTACAGCAGCTTGAGGTTGCTAACAGCAGGGACAGACTTCTAGACGCTGGTGATACTTGGAGTCAACATAGACGGACGGGCAGAAAAACACTCAGCCGCACCTGTACTGACCAAAGCCCATCAATTAGACCACAGCATCACCGGGTCAGGCAGGCGCCCTACAGATGCCCACATGCAGGCAGCCTGAATCCTCAAGTTGGCAAGCAGGCACCCCAAGGAAGAGACACCGAAATGGGATCGAGAAAAGCAACACTTCGGACAGATGGAAAAGACCTAAAAAGAGAGTGAACCACATGGGGGAAACGCAGTCAGAAACATGCTCAGAAGATTTCACGCCGATGCCCAGACATTTCTGATTCATGCTTATCCCACAACTGAAGGATCCACTTGAGTAACTCTGTAGTTAGGAAGGGGCGTTCTCCTTGTTCCTTAGAAAGCTGACGCGGAGTGAGATCATCGTTACAAGGAGCAACCAAGAGAAGTTGCCCCCTACTGGGCAATACTTGCCTGATGTTCTGTCCTCCATCAGGACACGAGTGGGCCTCGCCCAGTCCTGTGCCCAGAGGACAGAGCAACGTGGGTTCCACGCACCCCCACCGTGAACTCCACACTCGCTTCTCCTGGTATTCCAAGAGATTCCCTCCTCGCGTCCCATGGTCTCTCCTGGCTCCTCCCCCAGTAGTGATCTTTTCTTAAACAATCTGTCTCTATTTTCTCTCATTTGTTTCACATTTTTGGTTCTCAGTACTTGGAAACATATAACAAAGACAAATCCACATTTATTTGGGGGTGTCTGGCACCACAACGACGACCGAAGATTCTATGTTATGTGGGCCATCTCTACTGTGAATGATCTCATAAGAGAGAATTTTAGTGAATTCTAAATTCTGGTACATTATATGTGATGCATGTTCATACAATGGTAGATTATACAACAGAGATGGAAAAAGCAAACTTGAGGCGTTAAATGCAACTCTGAGAACCGACAGAAGCTCTGTCTTAACGTGGTGAAGCGATCAACAATTTGCCAGAGAAGCTGAACATTAAAAACAGAACTGAGATAGCTTAATCCTTTTTTCCCTCATGCTACACACAAACTTTACAAGGGACACGGTTGGCTTTGTACTGTTTTGAAATGAAAAAGCGGTCCCACAGAGAGTGACTTCATTTAGAAAGCATGTTTGAACGACATGCGGGATGATGAACAGGAGCTTCCTCATTCTGGTAAGAACATTCAACTCAGAAAAACAAACGGCTTCTAAGACAAATGAGCCATAAAGAATCAGCGCCTCCTTTTATGTGATTGCTGTAACACACAGAACACATGGAGCATGCCATCACTAAAGAGCCAGGACCACATACACGGAAAACAACTGGGTCAGTCTCGCTTCCAGCACAGGTCAGGATAAAGCACCCTGTTGAAAAGCCTGGTATTCTCTAGACTAGCTGTGCTGTGATACCTAGTCCTGGAAACAGCAAGACGTCATTAATGTATCCTGACTACATTTGTCTATGAACACTGGGGAAACCGTCACAAATGTCAACCGTGATTATTTCTGAGTGATGCGATCACAGGAGATTTGTTTTTCCCCTTTATGTCTTTCTATATTTTCCAATTTTTTTGTGGAAGTATGCCTGTCTTTATGAGTGCAGACAACTGGTTAATAATTTTTTAAAATTCAGGCATCTCCGAGATGACGATTCTGAGGAATATCTGTGTGCAGAAATCCGTACCTACGGAGAAACTGAACGGCCAAGATGGCCAAAGCATTGTTCACACCGCAGCAGCACACGCACGATCCTGTCGAAATAAAAACCGACATACAAAAGGGAGCATGTCCCTGTGACATTCAGCTTCAGAATCATTTTAACGAACGGCTCCTGCTCACCTCAATGCTGAGGAATCAGGCGAAGTTACTAAGAAGTGAACCCCTTGGGACCAGGGAGGAGCTGACGCTTGCAGAAGCAGCTGCTCCCTTGACATTCAGGGACTAGTGTCGGGGCAGCAGACAACGGAACAGTGGTATGGGTGGGCCGCCCACTTCAAGGCCAAGCGGGACCCACCAAACGGGATATCTCCCTCTGACTCCTGACCTCAGCCCATCCTTGAGGCAGAACCCAGCCACTAGGATGAGGTCAGGCCGAACCCGGCTTGAATCTTCAACCCCGTCACTTCCGAGTCTCCACTTTCCACATGAAAAACGAAACTACTATGACGTCCCTCTATGGGTTACTGCGAGGATTAAATAAAAATGGACTCGGGCATCTAGCAATGGTATCTGGTACACATTAGGCACCCGAGGAGAAGTAATGACTGTTTCCAATTCACTGGGGAAAAAACACATGTGAAATCCGTTTGGGGGATTTGGTTTGGGTTTTTCTGCTGCATGAGCTGTTTGTTTGTGTTCAGACTGGGGGCCGTGCACTTCTCAGCGGGGAGAATGGGGAACACAGATGCTGGTTTGGGGGTGGGCGGGGCCACACTTGAACACCTGCTACCACGAGGTCTGGAGGCTGGACCGGTTTCTTCCCTCTTCACCTCCCTAGAGTTCTGTGGATGTTGACTGTGTCCAAAGTTATCCCTGTGCAAGGACCAGGTCGTGTGTGTGCGTGTGTGTGTGTGTGTGTGAGAGAGAGAGAGAGAGAGAGAGCTGGAGGTCACAGATACTTCCCACGGGTTAAGGAGGAGGACAAAGTCATGTCTGAAAGGACACAGAAGAATCTGAAATAGGATAGGAGGCTGGCGCCAGTCCTCAAGACCAAAGAACGACTGAATGCTGCTACTTCAGACATGCCAGGTCTCCATGGTAGGCCCTGGATTAATTCTGTAAACAAAGGCAGTAGGTTATAACCAAACTCTAACTGTGTGTCTCCTAGGCTCCCGGGCCTGAGATTCGTGCTCGGAGCATCTGGCCAAGCATTTCCACAAAGGGCCTGCCCTTGCCTCCGATGCCAACGGACCTTATCCCCATGGCTCCGTTTCTCTTGCTACTTCCCTCGCTCTCTCGGTCACTCTCCTGGCCATTGGGGCTCAAAACCCTTGAGTCATTTGTGACTCACATGTCTTCTGTGTGCTCTATATCCAGTCAACTCAGAGTCCTGGGGGTTTTCCTTCGAAATGCCACTCCTCTCTGTCACCCTCCACTCCCACCGTTGAGCTCAGGGCTTGGGACGTCACCCCTGGGTCACCCTGAGGCCTCATCCCGAGCCTCCTGCTGCCAGGATGAAGAACCCATGGACCCATGGAGGTCACCTCCCTCATCAGCCACAAAGAGACCTCTGAAGGTTCCCTCTGCAAATGGGGTCAGGCTTACCAGACAGGACCGTCACAGTGTGGCGCACCCTGGTCTCCGAGGCCTCCCCAGGCCCCTTGTCACCTCAGCCCGGCTGGCTGGTGTCACGGCCTCCCACACGCCTGTGGGTTCAGCATCTTGCACTCTCCCTCCCTCAGCTGAATCCTCACCTCCACTCACCAAGGCTCGGATCAGCTTCCAGTGTTCTTTGCATGAATGACTTCCTTCAGTTCTCAACAGTTCTATGAGACAAGCAGTCGTTTCTCCCATTACGCAGACAACGCAGTCAAGGCCCCAAGAGTTCAATGGCTTGCCCACACTCAAAGCCTAGATTTGAATACACCTGACCACTAGGCCACACTGTGCTCTGAAAGCACAGGTATCCAAGCTGCACAGCGTAGCCCTTGTTTCCAACAGGGCAGGAAGGGACAGTGCTACTGTTTGAATGAGGACTGTTTTGTGCCGGTATTTTTCTCCCAATTACTGGACAAATTCAAGCTTCAGAAAGTCAGGGACTAAACTTCATCCTTTCTTTACATCCCAACCAAATGCAACAAGATCTGACCAGAGGCCCACTTTTGATCCAAACACACCCTGTGACACCGTGGTGATCCCTACGCTCTGTCTGCATCCCTATTTCAAAGCCTGTGGTCCCTCAGGAGGAATGCAGTGGCTTTGGAGAGATTTCCACAGGATGGGGGAGCAGGAGACAACCCAGGCTCAGACTGGCTTCCGCAATAAGCAAGCCGCAGCCGTCGTCACCTCCATTCCCTTCGGTCCTGAGCAGTCCCACCATCGTTCAGACCTTTTAGACTCGCCATGACAGATCCACAATCCTATGACACCTCAGTGGCCGTTCCTGGCTTCCCAGAAATCATGGAGGCTCTGAGCCTTGAAGCTCAAGACAGCCTTGGCTGACCCAGCAAGAACAAGAAGCAGGACTGTTTTCTCATCCGCATGTTGGAGTTACTGAGGGAACCTGCCAAATGATGACAAAAAGTTCTGAATCGGGCACGGTGGGAACCATCCTGATGAAGAATCAGCCGTGCACGCTAAAACCTGGTGTCAGGTTCATGTTCTAGGTCCAACGGCCATGGACACTCAATGATCCTTTCTGGTCTCTCAAAGGCTTATGCCACATTCCAGGCACTGTAACTCTGTAAATGTCCAGATACGCTTACACAACCTTGGCCCACATACTGGCCCAAGTCATGATGGCCCCTCAGTGACTGGCTGACTTTATGGTCCAGGTCTAAACCACTCTTAAGTGTGGCCACTTGTTTTAATGTACAGAAAAGTCACAAGAACAGTGCAAAGGACATGATTTTTCCCTGAGCCAATGAAGACAGCTGCCAAGATGATGTTCCATTACTCCCATACTCCGTGCGCACTTCCACAAACAAGGACATTCATCAACATCAGGAAGTTTGAACCCATGACTACCATCTAACCCTTGGACCGCACTGAAGTTTGCCAGTCAGTCCCTAGGTTTTTCAACTCTAAATGAAGAACTTGACTCTGGGGCAGAGGGACGTCAGCTGTCACCTGAGTTTTTTCCTATACCCAGTCGACTGTGCAGACAGTATAGGAAAAAACCCAGGTGACAGCTGACGTCCCTCTGGGTCTCACACCTAGGTCACACAGCCACTCTCAGGCTTCATTTTCTCATCTGTAATTAGCAGCACTAGCAAGGCTGTCCTGGGGTGGTGTTACACACCTTTACATGAACAACTGATGTTTTTATAAAATTATGTATCATGTAACGAAAACCATCTGACTTGACTACTAACCTGCACCTTGCCATCTAGGTCAAATTAGCATACTCAGCAAGAAGCTCAGGCTCACTAGGCTTCCCACTAGTCTGAAATCCCCAAATTCTTAGTAAACAGAATTCAGGAGTTTTTATTATTGACATAAAAATGCACAAAGTTTAAGCCACTTGGTAAACTGCAATGTGCTGTATAAGTTGCAAGCTGCGGCTCTTACTACGTTTATTTATGCAAGTCACCGCTGCAAGCACTCAGTTATCTGGGCAGAGCTATAATCTCCTCTGGTTTATGGTCCCGATAGTGTGATCCCTGCCTGCTGCTTCTTGTAGCCAGTGTGCTGAATCAAACAAGGAAAACAAAGAAAGTTCCAGGCCAGTCTGCTCTTAAGATAAATCACCAAGTATGACTAAAACACTCGTGGTAAGTCTTCTCTATGGAAAAAAAAAAAAGGTGTGTTTTAGAATGAGAGAAACCTAACTGGCCCTTACAGCCCTTCTACCATATGTTGATGGCTGTGCTCAGAAGGGAAGCCACTTACTCCCTGGATCAGCACCCAACACTTTTTTTTTTTTTTAAAGTCAGAGTCTCACTCTGTCGCCCCATCTGTAGTGCAGTGGAACGCTGCTCACGGCCACCGCAGCCTCGATCTACTGGGCTCCGGCGATCCTTCCGCCTCAGCCTTCCAAGTAGCTGGAACTATAGGCACGCGCTACCACGCACCGGCTAAATTTTGGATGTGTTGTAGAGATGAGGTCTCAACAAGTTGCCCAGGCTGGTCTTGAACCGCTGGACTCAGGTAATCCTCTCGCCTCAGCCTCCCAAAGGGCTGGGATTACAGGTGTGAGCCACTGGGCTTGGCAGAACCTAGCTCTTAATGTAGACATTGCTCCCCAGAGAAAAGGGGCCAAAATCAGGCTCACAGGCCTTACTTCGTTTCATACAACACATCAAGTCTGTCTGTGGTGTCCTTAAAGACGGCGCGTTATCCTAATGTTCAAAAAATGTTGCAAGAGCACCTATTATTAAAACTGGGCCAATATTTACTCTTCCCATAAATGGGGAATTCATTTATAAGTTCACTTAAAAATCTAAAATCAGACTTGACAAAGGTGTAAAAGGGTACTGAAGAATGCAATTCAGATTTCTCTTGTCTCCCTAACAAAGGCATCACTGAGAACTAGCTTTAAAGGCAGTCTATGGGTTTCCGTGCACACTGCCACTGTCTCTGCTTCCTGCAGGGCTCACGCTCCAGGCTGCACTCTCCTTAGCCATGTGCCCCAAGTCCCTTCTTTTGGGCTCCAAGACCCTTCGTCCCTTCTCAGTGCAGCAGTCACATCTGGGGGCTTCAGCCCTTGCTCCTCTGAGTGGAAACTTGTCAAAAGCAGAGAGAAGCCCACCACCCAGCCTGTCTGCAAGGTGAAGAGGCAGGGATTGGTCCATTCAGGCGTGAGTGAGGTCAGTATCCTGGTCAACCGCACATCACCTCCAACTGCCCAAGACAGCAGGAAAGGATCTCCAAGTCTCCCTCTCCCTCACGGCTGCTCCACTCCTGCTCGATCCTCCTTCCCTACCCACCTGCCCAGGGCCTCCATGCCTCCTGTCCAGGGTGCACATCTCTTCTGGCCCTCCAGCTTTCCTCATCTCTGATTCCCCTCAGCCTTGCAGAGAACCACGGGACACCCCGTTCAAATCTTCAGTCACTCGTGACCATGCAGCCAAGGCACCCCGCTCCCATGCACAGCCCACGGAGCTTCCCTATGGTCCCAACTACTCACTCGGTGAGTAGTGGTCCCAACTACTCACTCGGCTCCACCATCTACTCCCTTCTGTGAACTACACCACAGCATCACAGTGCTACTTCCCATTTGGAGACACCCATGGCCTCGCCGGTCTCTGAGCCTGTGCAGAACACATACAGTCTGCAAGAGCAGAACATCTGCTCACCTTGACCTCCAGGACGAAGCCGATGCTTGGTGGCCATGCTCAGTAAATATGAGTCTTATG
This sequence comes from Carlito syrichta, assembly GCF_000164805.1. NCBI lineage: Eukaryota > Metazoa > Chordata > Mammalia > Primates > Tarsiidae > Carlito > Carlito syrichta. The sequence continues at coordinate 163,001 of NW_007258358.1, forward strand.
AACGGCACCTTTCCTGCCTGGCCGTCTCCCAGCCATCCTGGGGTCCGAGTTGGGAAACTATCTTCTATGCGTAGGGTCTCCCTGCAGATGCACATGCTGTCTCTCCTCTGTCCCCACCAGACTCCATTATACCAATCACCCTACTGTGCACATAGAAAAATAGGAATTAGCCGGGCTCGGTGGCTCAGCCTGTAATCCCGC
>NW_007258358.1:163329-179509 GCF_000164805.1 Carlito syrichta
TGCACTCCAGTCTGGGTGACAGAGTGAGACTCCAACTCAAAAAAAAAAAATAAAAGAAAATAAAAGAAAAACAGGAATTTGATAGACTATTCATTCTCTCCTCCTTCCCAACAAAAAGCAACGTTGACAGCAGGGTGTAAGCCTGTGTGTTTTCATATCAAGTATGCTAAAAGGTCTGGCTTTTTGTTAAGGTGTTTTGAATTGACATTTTACTGAAATAAACTTCTTAAAAGCTGAAGTATAACACCTACAGAAATAAGCGGTCAGCTTAGCATACTCCAGCAAAACAGACATGCCCATAAACCCACCCACCAGATCCCAGGATAGAACGACATCAACATTCTGAAGGCCTCGTGCCTTCTAGGGCTCCACCTTCCTCTCCCAAATTATCATACTCTTGACTCTAATGCCAAGAGTTCGTTTTAACTGTTTTGGACTTAGGAGAACAGAATTATGCAGTTGCACTCTTTTGTCTTTGATCAGTTCAATTCCAAAGTCAACCCTAGCACGGACACGCCTCTAAGAGCCTTGTCAATTTCACCCACAGGCTCCACACGTCCAAACGCATCAGCTCTAACTATGCCAAGGCTGTTTCACAGGCAGACTTAGGGATGCCCTCTCAGCTGCCTCTGCGCTCCCAGGTCTGGCTTGAGTCGCAGGGGGTGGGGCCCCTAGGACTGGTCACTAACAGGTTTCTAACTGGCCTTGGGTGTGGTTGGGACAAACGCTGAGAAGCAAGGCCTGGGCAAGTCCCTGCGGCTGGCTTGTGTGCCTCTGAACTAACCCTGCCGAGGATACTACAAGGTTAAAGGTGGAACCGCGGCATGTATCATGAGTCAGACCCTGGACCCGAGTGAACCACTGAAAAGAGAATTAAGCTTTGGGACTTGGGAGATTTCCAGCTGGTATCATAAAGTAGTAACAAAAAACTGTTCTTCAGTAGCTTGGAGGAAAATCTTTGAAAAATACCTCCCTGGGAGCAGTTTCCCCTCTCAAAAGGTGTAGCACAGTGCTTTTACAACACCTAACCTGCGTGATTTTGTAAGTCGAGTTGCAAAATCAAGGCCAGACCTTAGCCCAGGACCACTCACTGCTGAGCTCAGTGCAGTCTGAGTCCTTCAAAACATCAGCTAGATTCTGCCAGCAAAAGCTTCATGACAATTGTGCCTCGTATCTGTGGAAAAGCTCACCTTGACTATTCATGATCATAAGTTGAATGCGAAAGGAAAACCAGTATATAAATGTTTTGCCCATGTGAAAATAGGAGGTCAGATGGTTTCATTCTATTACAAATTATTAAAGAAAAAGATAAAATTGGGAGTCCTTCCATAAGAAAGAGTTACTTTGTCAAAGCTACTTACTCCTTCCTTCAAGTTACTCTTACTAAGTACCACGTACGACAGAACTAAGTTCACTACAAAATTCAGCAGAGCAGATGAGCACAGAAAAGCAGAAGTCCCAGCTACTTGAGAGGCTGAGGCAGGAGGATCCCTTGAGCCAGAATTCGAGGCTGCAGGGAACTAGAATCGCACCACTGCACGCCTGCCAGAGTGACACAGAGAGACCCTGTCTCACAAAGTAATTGATAAATAAATAAAGTAAAAAATAAAAACAAGATAAAAGAAAGCAGGAGAGAATGCTATAGAGTGACACAGTCGTCTGCTATTGGAGATGTAAACACACATTTTAACACGGCGGCTTTGCTGGGGAGGCTGGTGCCATCGTGTTCCAGACCAGACATCTGCCAGGGAAGTCTTAACCATGGATGTAGGAATGAGGTGGGTTCTCAGAGTCATAAAAATGACAAGGGCGGGTGACACCATGAGTGGTTATTAGAAGGTCAATACGTGTGGAGGGTGTTTCCAGGCTTTCACGCCTCATACATGGCAGGGATAACTTGTGCTGGCTGTACAACCGGTCTAACCTCATACTGTCGTTCCAACGGCACGGCGTGAAATATGAAGCCACGGACACTTTGGCTCCCATCTTTGTAGCCAAAGAAACTAGGGGGAGGCAGGAGGGCATTCTCGCCTTCCTTCTCGACCACAAGGTTCGCATGACAGACTGTAGAGAAAGAACTAACTGCGCGATGTGTGAGCCCTTGCCAGGGACGCCCCCTCCTTCCATTTGATACTGCTCTACAGGGGCTTGGAAGAGATGAAGGTCCCTCACTGTCCAACAAAAACAAGCCTTCAGGTGAGCATGATAAACAGACCAGAACAAAAAGGCACATTCACCACGGGGCACTTCTCCCTCACGATGGGACATTCCCCTCCAAGGCCTCAGGGCGAGGGATGTCAACTGCTTCTAGTCCATGCGGGTGTTCAAAACATAATTATCCATATTTGTACCTTATATAATGCTTAAGACACACGTTTCCAGAGGCCTGCCGTGCCTGAGTGGAGACTGAAGCCCACAGGAGAGCTGTCACAGATGGACTTGACGCAGCCCTGGAGGGCACAGTCAGAGCCAACGGAGGAAGTTAAAGAAATGTAAAAACTCGATTCTATTTAAGGAAGAGCTTTCTAACAATCTGTGTTCTCCAAAAACGGAATTGGCCGACTCTCTCAGCTGAAGCATTCCGGCGGGGCTGGGTGGCCATCTGTCAGGGCCGGGAGCAGGCCCAGCGCCGTGAGGAGGGGCCGGCCGGCTCAGTCAGGGCCCGGGCGCACCGCGCTCGAACCGTCACAGCTCACGAGAACACAGCCCGCCGGCGCAAGGCGCAGTTCAGAGTTTCCATTTGCAGCGCTGTCTTTTCCCCTTCTAAAAAACTGAAGAAGAAAAAGGACAGGTTACTCAAGGGCACTTCCAGATCATCCAGAGTGCTTGTTTCGCTGTATTCTACTTCCCACCAGTTTCTGGGTGTTTCATGCTTTAGGAGACTCTTGAGGATATAAAAAATGGGGAGGAGGACAAAAAATAGATTAAAAAAACAAAACAAAACACGAGACAGCAATGTTTAGCGTCACTAAAAAGAAGGGACTTTGGTGAGAGGCTGAAATCGGAAAAATAAATGAAACTAAGCTCAGAGCAATCTTAAAGTATTCATTTGTGCCACTCTTTTTTCTTAACCAGTTAATGAAGCGTTATAAGCATAAGACATGATGTGTTTTTCAAGTGACATACTTGTGAGAAAGAAAGAAAAAGAAAGGAGGGAGGGAGGAGAGAGAAAGATAGATGAAAGGCGGACAGCCATTGTGAGAGACGGGCCGGATTTTTAATTAAACATGAATTTCCCCATCAGGCTCAGAATTCCTAATGGCCAGTGACCTGGGGGTGAGCCCCACAAAGGCCTGGTCTCATTTCTCTCTCCAACTCATGGGGAGAATCTAATCCACACACAAAAACACGACCCCGTAAGTGGAGGCTGCAAATGATTCTGCAGAGAGGGTTTAGACCTTTCAAGATTGTGTTAAAGGAAAGATGACCATCTCGCAACACCGACCACACGAGGTGGATCATTCTATTTTCCATTTTCCCATGGACTCTTCACCCCCCGCCCCTCCAAATAAAACAAATATTCTTGTGAAAATTTTTTTTTTAATTCTAATGTCACACAGGCCACAACGTGAACTTATTTCAACAGCAAGCCCTTAAGTGAAAACCTGCAGTCTTGGGTACAATGTTATAGAAGGAGTTAATAGCAATTTTTTAAATGCCAGTTCGCATCAGTCATTCTTCAGAAAAGCCCTCACCATTATTTTCTCAGACACTCAGACGCAGTAACCACCGCAAGGAAGCCCAGAATGTATAGGACCGGATACCACCCACTTCCTGCCATCCGCGGCAGCGTTCTGCATGTCCTGACACCAGGGAAGAAAAGAGGCACGGGGTGAGAGAGCCAGAGAACACGCTGCCTGAACTGAGCGCCCAGCAGTCTGCACCTGGGTGACCCCTGGAGGCCTCTGACATCACACGGCTGCCACCTTCGCTAACGGTGCCGGGGTGTGAAACGTCACCGATTTCAAAGAGGGGAAAAATGCTCCTGCCGTCTCCTTCCCTGTGCCGAAGGGTCAAAAATGGACAGGATTTTGCAAGAGAGAAACCATTTGACGGCACAACATTGGCAGAGCTGGGCACACTTCTGGAGGTGGCCGTTCCATCTCAGCGTCTTCTAGAACTTTGATGCAAGGCCGCAGACATCTGTACAGGGGTCCCCTAAGACTCCCAACTCCAAAATCTCCAGGGAGTGACAAACACCCTACTTCTCCATCTCGCTCTTTTAATTCGCAGAGGTTTTTAAAAAGACAACTGGGAAGAGGCCGGCCCTAAACAGAACTCCCGCATTTTTTCGGCAAGCCAGCCCGCAGGACGAGCAGCCCTTCTCAGGCGCCCGGGGCCTCCCCGCAGCATGCAGAACACTCACCCAGCGTGTCCTTCAGGTTCTTCACCAGGGAGCCCTTCTTCAGGCTGTTCTTCCGCTCCACGTAGTTGGACGGCACGTAGCCCGTCCTGTTGGCCGCGTTCCTCACCCGCCACCACGTCTTGGAGTCGTCCAGCAGCCACAGGCGCTCGTTCTTCTTGATGTCCAGCTCCTGGTCCTGCTGGGCCGTGTAGTCCCACTTGGCTATCACAATGACTTCTTCTGTCATCTTTCATGGAGTCCTTCTGCCAGCAAAACATTTGGAGAAGCTCATTAGAGGACCACCCGGACCCTTCATCCTTTGCACCAACTTCAAAAACTAGGCATTGACAGCTTTTATTATACAACTCTGCCGCCAGTTTTCTCCCGGGTCTTCAAATGCTCAACCTCAAAATGACCTTCTTTCAACAAGCTTTAGCATTCAGTTTAGAAAGAGCAACTGATAAAACAAATCCTACGTCACTGCCTACTGGACGCTGGGAACTCTGCACTTTCTACCAAAAACAAAAACAAGCTTGCAAACAATTCTAAATAATATTATAATTAATGCGTTCGTTTGAACGCATTAACACCAAATCCTGATAGCTGAGATATTTACATTCATTTTCTTAGGATATGCAGGGTTTTAGAACATATTTAGTAAACAGGACACTCAAACTACTCCTACAAACTAAAATTAAAATTACCATGGTAATGATATAAGGTGGTTTCCTGGAATGGATCATGAAACAGAAAAAGGAAATTGGTGGAAACGCTGGTGAGATCTAAATAAAGTCTAGTTAATCATACTGTACCAACGTGAATCTCTAAGTTTGGACAATGTACCAGTAAAAAACGACTGCACTCACGTAAAACATTAATGTTAAGGGAAACTGAGTCAAGGGTACATACACACAGGAGGACTCTCTACTAGCTTGGCAACTTTTCTACATACAAAAAGTAATTCTTGAAAACTTAAATTCACACAAAAACCTGTGCACAGATGTTTATACAGCTTTAATCGTAACTGCCCAAACTTGGAAGCAACCAAGATGTCCTTCAGCGGTTGGATGGATAAACTGTGATATATCCAGACAATGGACTATTAATCAGCGCTAAAAAGAAACGAGCTACCAAGTCATGAAAAGACATAGAGGAACCTTAAATGCATATTACTAAGGGAAAGAAGTCAATCTGAAAGGCTACCCACTGTAGGGTTTTTTTTTTTTTTAGCTGGGGGGGGGCTCACTGTGTTGCCCAGCTGGAGCGCAGTGGCACAATCACGGCTCACCACAGCCTTGACCTCCTGAGCTCAGGAGATCCTTCTGCCTCTGCCTCTCAAGTAGCTGGGAAAACAGGCATGCACCACTGCACCTGGCGAATTTTTTGTCTTATTTATTTTTTGGAGATGAAGTTTTGCAATGTTGCCTAGGCTGGTCTCGAATTTCTGGGCTCAAGCAATCCTCCCACCGCGGCCTCCCTGAGCGCTGGGATTACAGGCATGAGCCACCATGCCCAGCCTCCTACTGTATGATTTCGACAGACTCATGATCCTCTGAATCCTCTTCCCAATTAGGTCTTTGCGTTTGTATATCTGTCTCCATCTTTGCATTGCCCAGTTTTGCACAAATCCTGACAAACTGGTCTAAGCGGAATCCTCTACCCTCAGTCTCTGATCAGGTCCCTCAATCTCCAGCATGCTGCGGGTGATACCTGATGCCCCTGGCTTGCCTTCAGCAAGGATCCTGCTAGAATGGTTTAGCCAGAATTCCCACTCTCCTCCCTGACGTCTCCTCTAGTGATTTTCCATCCACCAACCCCCTCAAACCTTGCTCCTTGGCCATGCATTCCCACTTTTCCATGCTGTATTCATTACTGAACACAAACCTCTTTCCCCACTGCAAAATCCCAGTGTAGTTGTCCCTCAGAAAAGAAGGTCTGCCATACCGTTCTCTAACAAGTATCATGAATAATTTTTGATTTAATCATTTCAACTATACGACATTCTGGAAAAAGCAAATGTATGGCGACAATAAGATCAGTGGTTGTCAGGGGCTAGGTGGAAGGGAGGGTGAAGCACAGAGAATTTTAGGGCAGTGAAACTACTCTGTTTAAGGCTAAATGGGGGGGCACCTGGCAGCAGACATTAGTCAAGACCCACAAAATTTACAAGTCAAAGGTGTTTTTATTTTTCCAGAATAAAAAGTCAATCAGAATAACAATCAATAAATATAGTATATCACATTATCTAGTGAAGTCAATTTTGGAAGTGATAAATAGTGGAGGTGTACCTGAATAAAATGCATATAGTTATCAACTCTATCTAACTCCACACTTCCTAGGTAGAAGGACCAGTATTCTTTCAGCAGAAAAATGCAGTATTAAACTGACTAGTCATTTCCCCCAAACCAGGAAGAAAGGAATAATGAAAAGACCCTGGACTAAAACCTCCTTCCCCCCTGCCAGAGAAAAGTCCTCATTCTTTCATTTTCATAGGGATGACTTGAGGAACACAGAAGGGAACTACGCACACTGACACCATGGAAGCATGAATGTCATTGCTTAATAACATGTCAGTTTCTACTAGACACTAAAAAAAAATGTATAAATAATACACGTTTATCTGTTTCACGAATTAACTTCCAAAGCCAGAGTTAATGTAGTGCTAATGCAAGGTGGTGTCCTGGATCAGATCACAAAACAAAAAAAGGAAATGCTTGGTAAAATGTATGCATAATTTACATAATATCCAAGAGGACAGAGTTTGCACAAAGCTCGTTCCAAAACTGGAGATAATTTTGTCACTACTTTCAGAAAATCTCAAGTCTGTACCATGTAGGCTAACATGACCTTTATGTCAGATTGGACTTTTGAAAGTCATAAAGGCAGATTTTCTTTTTAAAATAACAACCAGAAGAGCAACAGCATGAACAGAGATGGGATTCGAGAATATCCCATTTGAATATCAGACTTGTTTCCTAGTTACACAATTTCCACAAATTTTTAACAAGAACATCCCATCACTTAAGACCCGTCAAGATCTAGCCAACAAAGGCTACTCTCTGCTGCACAGACAGCAGCGAAGTGAGGAGCTGGCCAGGTACAAGCTTTTCTAGGCACACTGACCATCACACAGGAGCTTTTATTTTTTTAACTTTTATTTATTTATTTTTTTGAGTCGGAGTCTCACTCTGTCGCCCAGACTGGAGTGCAGTGGCCGCTCCCGGTCACCGCAGCCTCGACCTGTTGGGCTCCCGCGATCCTTCCGCCTCAGTCTTCCAAGTAGCTGGAATTACAGGCGCGCGCTACCACGCCTGGCTGATTTTTTGATTTTTATAGAGATGAGGTCTCGCTGCTCAGGCGGGTCTTGAAACCGCGGGCTCAGGCAATCCACTCACCTCGGCCTCCCAAAGGCGTGGGATTACAGGCTGAGCCACTGAGCCTGGCTTATTTTTTTTAACTTTTATTATAAAGATGTGAGGTACATTTCAGGGTTAGGTATATCAACACTGATCATGCAGGTGCCCTTGTTGACGAGGTATGCCCCTCCTTCCCCTGACAGTTTCCCACTACTGCCACTGGCTTTCTTATAGCATTATAATGGCGCAGGGTCCACTCATGAGTGAAAACATATGGAACTCTGTTCTTTGCTTCTGTGATAAATCGCTGAGTATGACTGACTCCAAATCCATCCAAGTTGCTGCAAAGTTCATATATCTGTCCTTCTTTATGGCTGCATAACATACACAGGAGCTTTTAAAAAGTGCCACTGCCTGAGCTTTACCACAAACCAAGCATCTTGGGATCTGTACAAGAAAGGCCTGGCCAACAGGAAGTGGCTGACAGCGTGCTAAGTAATGTGACAGGCCTCAGAAGGAAAACCCCAAGTAAGAGGGAACTGAGACACAAAACGTCTCCTCCCAAGCATACCCCCCAAGGCCACCACCTGAGCTCTGCAATGAGACATAAACCTTCAGTTTGGGAAGTAAACTGTGAGTACCTGATGGGCACCCAACACATATCTACTCGTTTAGTCTTGACAGCACCTGCCTTTCAGGGAGGAGTGATCCTTTAGGAGAATAAGGATCACAGAAATCCAGTGACTAGTTTAAGGGCAGTCAGAAGCTGAGCCCAGGTCTGTTCCCACGTTTGTTCTCACGTGCTCATGTCTGGGGGACAGAGTGCGTGTGGGTCTGTTGTGTGGTCTGTATTTTTCTACAACCTGGGAAAGCTATGATGCTAGGACAGGTAGGAATTAAAGTTTTCCACATATTAGAAATGACTGCCTATTGGATGGCCAGAGCAATAAGGTCAACTCCATTCTAACTGCTTCATGACTGGCTCCCATCAGGGAAAAAAAATGCTATTTAAGACCAGCCGACCATCAACTGCCTGGCTGCAGAGAGATGCTTCCAAGGTTCCGCCAGTTGGATGCTTCACTCGGGTTCTGCTGAGTGGCAGTCGATCAGTGACAGACCCGTGGGAGGACCCACACACCACAGGTAAAGGTCAACCAATCCCATAATACCTTGGCAACTCTAGGAACACTGGAAGTCACACTTCCCAAACCCTTGGAAAGAAGTTCAGTTCTTTGCACAGGAGACCGACTCGGAAGCCTGCCTGTCCTTAGAGGAAGAGGGGCCCGCCAGGTTTTGTGCTCTGGTGAGTATGGTTGCACACAGTTAAGAGAATGGCTTCTGCATTTACTCAGCCGGCCAGGGTCCTCAGGACCCTGAAACCCAAGGGAAAGAAGTATACCTGGCACCCTGTGTTCTCGTCGGCATCTGGTCTCTCCTTTTTGCCAACACAGGTTGAAAGGCCAGCTGCCAGCCTACATTGGAGGGTCCTGCACGTTGGCTGAGCTAAGACTCTACCCCTGAGGCCTTGGGAAGCTGTTTCTTAGAAAAGCACATGGTATTTTCAGGTAAGAGTAATTTGCTATGGTGCAGCATGGATTAGAACAGGAAGAGACTACAGGTGAGTCATTCATTATTCCACCATACAATCAGATATACAAACTGACACATTTCCAGGATGGAAAAACCCAACAGAAGAAAGTCTAGAAGAGGAAATTCTAACTAACCGAGGACTTAAATGTCAAGTCAGGGATGGTATTCTGATATCATCTAACACAGGTCTGATTCAAAGAATAATGCATGTTTGTTCCCTCCAGCTTAGCAGTTCAAGGAAACCTGATTTTTTTTTTTTTTTTGTCATTAACTATAGCTATTTAAGTTTTTCGCCCAGGTCTGGCCCACTGAGAGAACAGCTACAAATCTGATATTATAAGGCCAGACCACATCATATATATTATGTGACTGCTCCAGAATAGAGCTTAGCAAGAATCCCAGGGTATGCTGAAAAAACTCAGCTCTCAGGGAACCTCATGAGCAAGGCTGCTTTTTCTAGTCTTAGGTGGGAGATTTATTTATTTATTTACTTATTTTCTGAGTTGGAGTCTCACTCTGTCGCCCAGACTGGAGTGCAGTGGCCGCTCCCCGCCACCGCAGCCTCGACCTGCTGGGCTCCAGCGATCCTTCCGCCTCAGCCTTCCAAGCAGCGGGAATTACAGGCGCGCGCTACCACACCCGGCTAATTTTTTTTTTTTGGATTTATTGTAGAGATGAGGTCACACCAAGTTGCCGGTGGGTCTCGAACCCTCAGGCTTGGGCAATCCACTCACCTCAGCTTCCCAAGGCGCGGGATTACAGGCTGAGCCACCGATCCCGGCTGGGAGAAGATTTACAAACAAATGGACCAGGTATAAAAACTTCCCTGGCCCAAGTTTTCACTAACTCCTAAAATAACAGCCATCCTATTCTAGGACTCTATTGTCTAGGACAATCCCATGGACTGTTTCTTGCTGGGTTATATAGGCCTGGTGGTAGCCAGTGTTCCCACAACACTCAAAAATGGTCACAGATATTCCCAAATTGGCCGTGGGGACCCAGGCCAGACCACTTGGTCATAATGGCAAATGAAGATAGGAGGTGAGGGTCTGGGATTCTGAGCTTCACTGACCCATCCGTAGGTCCACCTTGGACCTCAGCTTATTCTGCAAAATGGGAATAACAATTTGCCTCAAAAAATAGTCTGTGCTCAGGAGAGAGCATCACGAGTGTTTAAGTGGTTTCATGTTTTCCGGACACAGGCTGGTGTCCTGCCACGCCCCCTTAGTCTAGCTGCTCCTTCAACAACCTGGAGTGGGAGTTTAGAAAGAGCCCTCGAGACCCGCCTGGGCAACTTGGTGAGACTTCATCTGTACAATAAAACCAAAAAAAATTAGCCGGGCGCGGTAGCACGCGCCTGTGGTTCTAGCTACTCGGAAGGCTGGGGCGGAAGGATCGCCGGAGCACAGCAGGTTGAGGCTGCGGTGGCTGGGAGTGGCCACTGCACTCCAGTCTGGGCGACAGAGCGAGACTCCAACTGAAAAAAAAAAAAAAATAAAGAGCCCTGAGGTCCACTGCCCGGCACAAGAGACCCAAGAATGGCAACTACCTCCGTAGGGAGCACCCTCTGCACAACTTGCTTCACGTTAGGTGGGGCCACGTGCTAGTCATCCCTTCCCTTCATCCAACTAGGATTTACTGAGTGTCTTCTGCACACCACACCATGGCGGTATCTGGACTCCTGTGATTCAAGCCTGATCTCAAGCAGTACCTCCTCAGAGATGCCCATGGAAGTCAGTATCACCATCCTGGCCCCTCTTGTTCTACTTCCTAAAGGGCCTTGGACATTATCTGAAACAATTTGGTCACTTACTTTTTTTTGTTGTTATTTAGTTTTTATTTCTCTGCAATCCAACTAGACGTGGAAGGGAATAAGGAAATTATGGAACCCAAAGAATTGTAGCAAGAGCACAAAGATTATAGGGATACGGCGAGTAAATGGGATGGAGGGGGTGCTCTCCTGAGCTACGGGAGGAATGATCTGGTAGTTTAAGATAAAACAAGTCCAATTTATTGGTGTCGTCCACAGTCAGCAACGGTGATCTTCTTGCTGGTCTTGCCATTCTTGGACCCAAAGTCCTCCATGGCTTGCACAACATTCATGCCCTCTTTCACCTTGCCGAAAACCACATGCTTGCCATCCAATCATTCAGTCTTAGTAGTGCAGACGAAAAACTGGGAACCATTGGTGTTGGGTCCAGCATTTGCCATGGATAAGAAGTTGGGACCTGTATGCTTCAAGATGAAGTTCTCATCATCAAATTTCTTCCCACAGATGGACTTGTCGCCAGTGCCATTATGGCGTGTAAAGTCACCACCCTGGCACATAAACCCTGGAATAATTCTGTGAAAGCAGGAACCCTTATGACCGAATCCCACCACCCTGGCACATAAACCCTGGAATAATTCTGTGAAAGCAGGAACCCTTATGACCGAATCCTTTCTCTCCAGTGCTCAGAGCACGAAAGTTTTCTGTCTTTGGAACTTTGTCTGCAAACAGTGGGCCCAAGGGCTCGCCGTCGACGGCGATGTCAAAGAACATGGTGGGGTTGACCACGGCTGATGGGAAAAGGATCAAGGTGGCGGCGTCTGCAGAGCCCACTTACTTATTGTCTAGAAGCCTCCTCATGTGTTGGCTATGGCAATTTAGGTTTCAGCCACCTGGTTTAATTGGGACGCTCGGAGACGATCCAGGCTGACGACCCAAGGTTAATAAACATCTGCCTCTCTTGCCCTTCTAATGACTGACCCATTGAGCCTACCACAGAGAGGACCAGAGTCACACAGCTTTAAAAATATGCCAGTCCTGCTTGGCAACACGAACCTTTGACAGAAAATAATTTCTTAAACTTAATTCAAAATAGATGCACAGACTGACAGACAATTCTATTACTACTACTTTCAGGATATTAACTTGAAATTTCAGAAAAATACATCCATATGCACGTGTACAGAGAAGTACCCAATATAAAAAAATATACGGTCCCATGAGAACATACTTGGTATAGAAAGTTAAGCAGGTAGAAGAAATGGAGACTATATGAAAAAAACTTGTCATCTCAGTCTTGATTTTCAACACACAGTCTGAGTTATCCACATAATATAATCTACTTCACTCTGTGTCCTTAGGATTCTTTTCTGTGTGATTATCTCATGACTTCAGAGGGAGAAAATGAAATTGACCAATTTATGGAAACTCACTCAAATATAGGCTTCAGTAGATATGGTAGGCGGAATAATAGCCTCCAAAGAAGTCCACATCCTAATACCTGGAAGCGGTGCCTACGTTAAAGGGGAATTAAAGCTGCTAATGGGTTCCCCTTGGGGTGGGAAGATTATCCTGGATTACCAGGTGGGTCCGACATACGCACAGGGATCCTTATAAATGGGAGAGGACACAGAAGAGTCAGAGCTTTAAGACATCCTTCTGCTGTCAAGGGATGTGAGCAGTCTCCAGAAACTGAAAGACAAGGAACTAGGCTCTCCTCTAGAGCCTTCAGAGGGGACATGGCCCTGTAATACCTTCATTTTAGCCCAGCGAGGCCCGTCTCAGACAGACTTCGGACCTCTAGAACTGTCAGAATCTATGAAATCTATACTGTATTAAGTCACTGAGTTTATGGCAACCGGCTGCAGCATCAATAGGAAACCAACACAGTGAGCAGTCATGCTAAGGTCTATACAAAAAAAGGAGTACTACCTTTGTTTCCTCCATTTTTTACAATATTTTCCTCTCTGGGTCTACACTTGCAAACATTTAAAAATAGAATACTTGCATTAAGGAGACTTACTCATGAAACAGTCTTGGAGCAATTAAAATGCCGTATAAATGCTTTATTAAAATTTCAAGTTGTGCTGTAGATAAAAGACTTGCCAGATGCCAACAAATTTGACAGGAGTTGGCAGGAACCTGTGGGTTCCTGTAGGGGAACAGAGAGGCCAGTTGGTAGCTTTCTACAAGCAGTACCACTAATTAGAGCTAATACACTTCAACTTTAACTAGGATGCAATATGGAATCTAGGGGCTGTTCCAGCTCTCCGTGAGTTAATTAAGCTGTGACAAGAGTCAAGGTCTTACTACTTCCCTAAGACACAGAAATATGCTGCATGTAGAAGAGAAGATGAACAACAGAGCTACCTTTTTTCAACATGGAGGTAGAGGTATACATATGGTGTCATCTGAGTGGTTGAGGGTTGCCTGGCGAGTATGAGAAATTGACTTCCACTGCCATGATACTGTTTCATGTGTATTAGCTCATCAGATGTTTACGGCGACCCTTGGTTAGAGACAGTACCTGTAGGTATATTTGTTAAATGATGAAACTGGGGTTGGAGATATTACATAATGTACCCAAATTCGCAAAGCTAGACAGGGCCTGAGCTGGGATTCAAACCCACTAGAAGTGTCTTATCACAAAGCCTGGGCTTTATCTATTATTCTCTACAGCCTGGTAGTGTTGCTTGGTCACAGAATTTTGCTGCATCGCTTAAAAAATAAATCCCCAGGGGAAGGTAGATGCTGACAGATAAGAACTGAATTTCAATTCATTGGATAAACTGGGAAGTGAATTGAGACTGGACATTTGTAGGTCCCAGTCTTCCAGGTATGATTTGGGAAGGGATTCGCTTGCTTTTTAACATTTTACTGAGGAGAGGTAAAGGAGGGTAGACCAGCTGAAAGGTAAACATGTCCCGACTCCAAGCACAGAGTTGAAGAGTGAGAGGAAGTCCTGTGGTGTGCAGGGAAGCCAGGCCCTTGCCCTGTTATTATCAAGGCAACTACTCCTACCAGGCATGGCTGAACGTCCCAAGGCTTCGAATCAATGAGACCTCTGCTCAATTGGCTGTTCAGGAGAGAGAGTCTTTATGATCTGTCTTCTGGTTTTATTGGGAAAAAGTCTATTCCCTATGACCTCTGAAACTGTGGAAGTTTCCTCTGTGGGCACAGAATGACCAATTTTGTGAATGATCCTCTCCAGATGGAAAAGACCAGGGTTGGAAAGAAAGCCAGGCTCATATCAGCCTTCTGGATGGCCTTGGGGGAAGGTGCTGGACCACTCTGACCTCCATTTGTGTGTTTGCAGATGGGGTGAGGGCTTCTGTGAGGACTCACTGAGAAGCTACTGGAGGTGCCCACTCCCCGGTCCACACTGAGTGCCTGCCATCACTGCTCTGCTAATATCCACGTCATGCCCAATCACCTCACTCACTGGACTCCAACAAACATGTGTGTTAGATTATGCCACTTAAAAAGATAAAACGTAAAAGAGCAAAAAGTTGGGCCATTGCCCAAAGGTAATGGTCTAGAACTGAAAGGCCACGGTGCCGTGAACCCCGTTTTAGGAGGTCTTACGAAGAGACCCCAGTATGTCTTGGGTGCATGCCAGCTCCTTCTTCTCATGGCCCCAGTGTGGCCAACGCTGTGGACATCAGCTTGTGTCCAGCCTAGAGAGGCTGTTCACGGTGTCCATAGCATCTACTAGAATCCATTTTACAGGCAAGGCAGTGCAGCCATGTTATTATAAAATGTAACTGTAAAGTATTTTGTGACGTTTGTTCCAGAGAACCAGCCAATGAAAAGCTTAAGTACCTAGGAATCACCCAGCTTCTTCTCCTTCTCCTTTGCTGCCTGCTACTCCCTGACATACTTCGAATGTCCCCCGGGCCTCCCCCGCCACACGAGCCCATCCACTCTGCCTGGCCATAGGGCTCTTGTTTCCAGGTCTCCATTTCCCAAGTGGCCAGGTCCGTGGCAATACCTACATTCTACCTGCCCGCTGGCTGCAGGCCAGCACTCCAGAGCAGTCTCCCCACGGTTCAAACGGCAGTTGCACAAGTGTCATTCAGCCAAGGCTCGAACACACAACATCCCATACCCTTCATTTTTCCTAAAAAGTTGCGGTCAAGTACACAAAAAGCTTACCATTTCAACTACTTTAAAGTTCAGCGACATGAAGTCCATCCACATGGTCGTGCAACCATCACCACCATCCATCTACAGAAGCACTTCATCTTGCAAAACCGAAATCCTGTACCCGCTGAACAATGACCCTCCAGTCCCCTCACCCTCGTCCCCAGGAGCCACCATTCTCTGTCTGTCGCAATCCATCTGACGATTCCAGGTACCTCCTGCGAGCGTATTGGTGTGTTTGTGACTGGCTTGTTACGCTTAGTGTGATGTCTTCAAGGTTCATCACGTGTTGCGGCATGTGTCAGAACTGCCTTTTTAAGGTTGAAAAATATTGCTTTGTATACACATAAATCACACTTTGCTCACCCATTTAACTATCAATGGACACGTGGCTAGCTCCCATCTTTTGACTATTATGAATAATACTACGAACAGAGAGGCATGGATATCTATTCAAGCCTCTGCTTTCTATTCTTCTGGGTACATACCCAGAAGCAAAACTGCTGGGTCACATGTTAATTCCATTTTTAATTTTTTGAGAGACTGCTGAAATGTTTCCTACAGCAGCTGTATCTACAGTCCCACTGACAGTGCACAAGGGTTTCAATTTCTCCACAACCTCATCAACACTTATTATTTCCTGTTTTTTGACAGTAGTCAAACTATTGGGTGTGAGGTATGCAGAATTTCTCACATGCATCTTATTTTTACTGTACCCTTAATAGGACTTATAAGTGCATGGCAATTCTCAAGAAAAAGAAAAATATTGCTAGTATTAAGAACGAGTATCTACAGTCTTCTGCTGTAACCTCCTCCCAATCACCACCTCCCCCAGGATGAGTCTATTAAAATTACATACACTTTTAGCCAGGCTCGGTGGCTCAGCCTGTAATCCCGCACCCTTGGGAGGCTGAGGTGAGTGGATTGCCTGAGCCCGCGGGTTCGAGACCCACCTGGGCAGTGAGACCTCATCTCTAC
>NW_007258358.1:179529-185267 GCF_000164805.1 Carlito syrichta
GGTCGTGGCTGTGGTGGCCGGGTGCGGCCACTGCACTCCAGTCTGGGCGACAGAGTGAGACTCCAACTCAAAAAATAAATAAATAAATAAATAAATACACTTTTAACAATGCCTTGAAATGTGAGTTTATCAACTAGGCTTCAGGAGTTCATCATCGAGCAACTCATTTACTCTGTAATGCTGGCTGCACTAGCATTCCACAGACTAGACCGTAAGTCAACACGGCTCATTAGTGTCTGGGAAATTTTACAGAAAAAATAGAATTGGTGACACTGTTGCTTTCAGTTAGAATCTGGGAAATGTTATTTTACACGTCATTTACTACTCCGGCCACAAGAGTACACATTTTTCTAACCTCTTTGGGTTTTTTCATTGACATCTTAGATGTTGATCGCACTGGGAAAACAGTTGTGAATGTCAAGTGACCCCCCAGTGCCAAAATTTTGGAGAATCTCTGTCAATTTAATAAGCTAATTTTGTTACATGATGACAACTGCAAACAACAGAATTCCAAATGACTGGACTGGACTTAGAATCGACATTGCCTTCTGCCCACTCAAAAGACATCCCAGCAATGTGACAAAGAGAAAAATACCAGTGATGGAAAAATACCCACCTACAAAAACGAATACTACTGCCTTTGGTGAACTTGACCTCTCTGGAAATCCAAGAGTGTACGAGGTTATTCCCAGACAGTGCATAGCTCTTGCCCCCAAAGTAGACAACTAACAGTCACCATTTTTAGGGGATTATTATTATTAGGTCTTGTCATTTTTTCATAACCATAAAAGTAGTTGTAATTTTCAGAACTTAAACATCTATTTCATAAACATATCAAAATATCAACGTCATGAGTTTCCTTATCTTCCAAATAAATTCAGCCACATTAATCAATACTTGAGCTTTTTTAAAACTACCTTATCATTCATGACTTCTTGCCTAATTTTGAAATTTGCAAGGTTGAAACAAGCAGCAGAGAACGTATTCCTGTCTAGGTCTCATCATGCTCAGAGATGATTAGGCTGACCAAATCCCTTTACTCTTCAGATGTACATGGTCTATGCCCACATTCCTAAGCATTATGGGAGAGGGCATTATAGAAAGCCCCTTTGTACCCAGCCCTGGAGACAGGAATCTCTGCCCACCATGCTCAGCAGACCCAAGTCCCTGGCAGGGGCCCAGTACAAGAGAGAGGATATGGGTTGAATGACTACAGACAGCCCTACAAATAATTTTGGAAAGATAAATGCTAATACTTACTTATTCCAAAGGTATTATTCTTTTAAATAAACCTTCCCTATCATTCAAGAAAACAGAACGAGGAAATAAAGGTTTCTAGCATCTAAGCTTGATTTTTAAAAAATAACCTTTATTCTTTTTTTTTTTTTTTTGAGTTGGAGTCTCATTCGATCGCCCAGACTGGAGTGCAGTGGTCGCCCCCGGCCACCGCAGCCTCGACCCGCTGGGCTCCGGCGATCCTTCCCCCTCAGCCTTCCGAGTAGCTGGAACTACAGGTGCGCGCTACCACGCCCGGCTCATTTTTGATTTATTGTAGAGATGAGGGCTTGCCAAGTTGCCCAGGTGGGTCTCGAACCCACGGGCTCAGGCAATCCACTCACCTCAGCCTCCCAAAGCACAGGATTCCAGGCTAAGCCACCAAGCCCAGCTAATAAACTTTATTCTTTAGAATTGCTGTAGATTCCTCTATTATTCACATCTTATGTTAGTATGTAATGTTTCTTACGATGAATGGACCGATACCCATATGGTATGAACAAAAGTGCAGACGTTATTCAGACCTCCTTAGTTTTCCACGAATGTCCTATTTCTGTCCAAAGTCCCATCCGGGATCCCACACTATCTTCTGTCATCCTGTCTCCCGAGGCTCCTTTAGCTGTGGCAGTGCTCAGACTCCCTTGTTTTGCGGAGCAATTGCCAGGTATTTTGCGGGATGCCCCTCCATGAGGGTGTGTCCAATGGCATCCTCATGATCAATGGGGTTGTGGTTTCGGGGAGGAGGAACTCAGAGGCAATATGCTGCTCCCATCATATCCAGTGCATACCCTCATTGTGACTGCTGATGCTGACCTGGATGACCTCGCTGAGGCCGTGCCTGTCATGTGTCTCCACTGGAAAGCGACTCTTCCCTCTTTCCACCCTGTAGCCTGTGGAAGGAAGCCTCCAGACACAGACCACACTTTAAGGTGGGAGCTGGGAGGCACCTCGACATAGATGACTAGAAACTTCCCATGTGGGAGATTTGTCTTCTCCGTCATTTATTATTTATCTGATCATTCACTTATGGCAATGTGAATTTATGGATCTTGATCTTACACTCTGGGCTAAAATCCAATGCTGCACACTTTGTTGCTTAAATTGTTGGAATTCTGGCTCCTGGGAACTCTTTCAGTTGGCTCCTTGTCCCCCCTCTGACACAGGTCCATCATTTCTGCGTTTGAGTTTTTCTGTATCTTTGAGCACATCCTTATTTTCTGGCACTACCAGACGCTCCAGGCTCACCTTGTGCACTTTCCATCCCAGTCTCAGAACCAGCATGGCTGATTTAAGAGTCACCAACAGTATCCACAGCCCACGTTTCACAAAACAAAGAGAGAAAGGCTAGATTTTTTTTCCTTACTTTTTCATCTAGATTTTTTTCCCTTATTTTTTCATCTAGATTTTTTTCTTCTTATGGTGACTACAGTATGGAAATACAGGTTGAGCATCTGAAAATGCTCATCTGAAAATCCGAAATCCAAAATGCTCCAAAATCTAAAATTTTTTGAGTGCCATGAATGGAAAATTCCACACCTGAACTCATATTATTAAAAATAACGTATAAAATTACCTTTGGGCTATATGTGCATAAGAAGTATATGAAACATAAATGAATTTAGTGTTTAGACTGGGCTCTCAACCAGGACTTTTAGATTTCTCCTATGCAGACTCTGGTCCAGCTCTGGTTAGGTAATATTGAAGAAAGTAAAACCACTATGCTGTGAGAATGATGGCATTCACCTCACTCCTGCTGGGCAGTGCTTTTCCGTGACAGCTTCCTTCTGGTTGGGTAATGCATTTCTCTTGGTGTCCCCCTGGAAACTCATTCCTCTAAACCAGTCACCTTCTTCCACCACCACCTCCTCCTGCCACTAGCTTGGTCCCATTTCAACCCCCATGCTCCCAACCAGCCAGGCCTCCCGGAACCCACCTAAGTCTTTGAGGTACTTCATGCTATTCCAAGGATAATTACTTGTACCCTTGATGTAAGTATGACAAAACACAGTCACACAAGTCAAGGGCACTTAGAGAGATCTCAGTTGCTACAGTTCAAGAGCTGGGCACAGCTGCTGAAAAGACTACAGGGGCACTTAAAACGCTTTGGGAATCAGTGCAAGACTGTACAGTCACAAAATACATGTGCAACAGGCTCCAGAGTCTAATGTTGATTTTCCAAATGTATTTATCTTCACCAGAAAAAGTATCAAAGGGTATACAGGAAAAGATGTTAAAAAAAACTCTCCTCAGTGTTTAGAATTTCTATTTTTATATTTTTTAAAAAAGTACCCAGATACTACTTTTCCCTCAGCACACCTGCTGAAATCCAACTCACCTATGCCGCACCTGCCACTGGGCACGCTGGCCTCAAGGGGGTCCCTGGGTGCCCCCGGTAAATTATTCACTCCTATTCACTCCCTACGTTAAGTTCCCCTCCTATCTCTGAAGGTCTCCTTCATCCTTCCTTTGTTTTCCACCCTCTGTTATTTCCCCCCCCTTTCTGCAGTCTCAGTAGAGGAATGACCTTCTGTGACACTGTTAATTCTATCTTTGGTTTTCCTGGTTCCTGGCGTATCTTCAAAGGGATGAGTGCCTTTTATATGCTAAGAAGTTGACTGATGCTTGGGGGCCCTAGGTAGCTTAGGATGGGGCTGGTCACTAGAAAGACCAGCGCAGGATGAGAGGGTCAGACTTCCAGGCCCACCCTAACCTCCAGGGAGGGAGGAGGAGTTGAAGTGTGAGTGGATTACCAATGGCCAGTGATGTAACCAATCATGCCTAGATAACGAAGCCTCCATAAAACCCCAAAAGGACAGGGGTGGGCTGGGCTTCTGGATACTGACCCGTGGGGTTCCTGGAGGGCAGAGTACTTGCAAAGGGCACCGAAGTTCCCTGTCCCTTCCCTTCCCACGGGTCTTGTCGTATGCATCTCTTCATTTATATCTGTCAACATATCCTAGAAAGCCAGCAAAGGTGTTTCCCTGAGTTCTGTGAGCTGCTCTAGCAAATTAATCAGACCTGAAGAGGGAATTGCGGGAACCCCAGTTCAGAGCCAGCTGGCCTGAAGCACAGGTAAAAACAATTTGGGGCTTTCATTTGGAGGGGGGTGGGGGAGCAGTCTTGGGGACTGAGCTCTCACCCTGTGGGATCTGATGCTGTCTCCTGATAGCGTCAGGACGGAACTGAATCAGTGGACACTCAGCTGGTGTCTGCTGCAGAGCCTACTGCTTGCTTGCTGGTGGGGAGAAATCTCACTCGTTTGGTGTCAGAAGTGTGCTGTAAGTGTACAGTGGGAAAAATTGAGTTTGGTATTCCGCTCACCCTCTTTATTTCACTGAGAAAAACAGAGACAATCACAAGCAAACTCTCCACCTGCCTTTGCCTATCCTGGGTATTATAGGGTAAGCTGTCTGCATGCCTTTCTGAGGCTTGTCCTCTTTTGCAGACAGAATCCCATGTCCCTCACCTCTGGAAGAATCTGCTTCTGCATCTTTCTGGCTCATGCCCTAAAAATATGCCACAGTATCCCCAAATCACACTCCCTTAGCCCCACCCCATCTCTCTCTCTACAGGCAACATCCTGCCATGAAGCTGCCCACCCTTGCCATCTCTGCTCTCTCCTGCACCTGCCCTTTGGCCCCTGCTAACTGGCTTGTGTCCCGGCCATCCTGCCATATACCCAATGGTCCTCACGTCACCTGCATGTTCGTGACAGCGGACACTGCTGACAGCCCGCCTGTGAAACACACCACCCACCCGGCTGCCTGGCGATTACAGGCCTGCTTCTTCTCTCCTGCTGACTATTTCTCAGTCTGCGGGCCGGCTCTCCTTGTGCTTCTGACCTGAAGGGAGAGGGGTGGCCAGATTGTCTGGGGGCCTCTCGCTCCCTGGATGATTTTACCCACTCCTCCGTGGGCTATTCCCAAAGGTAAGTCTTCATGCTGCTTTGCCGCCGAACACCAGACTTCTGCAACCAAGTGCCAGGTGAACATCTCCATCTGGGTGTCTGTGGCACACTTCGAATCTCAGGTGCCCACAACCAAACTCCTGATTCTCCTCACCAAAACCCAAACAAACCAATCAGAAAAGTACGTATGCCCTCCCAGGGTACGCCCTTCTGAGGAAATGATGTACAGACAACCATTCACCCGTCTGATCAGGCCAAACACCTGAAACTCACCCCCCTCAGACTTTACTCTCACTTCCATCCTTCTTACCAGGGAACTCCACAGGCCTGCCTTTCACACGTGCCTCAAGTCCACCCACTTCTCTCCCCCCGCAACACCCTGCCCCGCCCCACCCCTACTCAAGTCTCTCCTCACCCATCCCTCCGTTTCCACACTCCCCTCTGCCCCAGGCTAGTTCCCTGACAGCGCTGGGCAGTACTTTTTTTGGGGGGGGGGTTGGAGTCTCACTCTGTCGCCCAGACTGGAGGGCAGTGGCCGCTCCCGGCCACAGCCTCC
>NW_007258358.1:185450-272158 GCF_000164805.1 Carlito syrichta
GGCGGGTCTCGAACCCGCGGGCTCAGGCCATCCACTCACCTCAGCCTCCCAGAGGCGCGGGATTACAGGCTGAGCCACCGAGCCCGGCTGGGCAGTACTTTTAAAGCTGAGGCCATCTGTGTTGCTCCATGGCTCAAACCTCAGGGTGGCATCCCATCACACTCGAACCAAACCCAAAGCCTTCACCGAGGCCTGACACCTCGACCCTGGGCTGCTCCTCCGGATTCTGATCCACGCCCTGGGTCTCTGCCTTTGGTCCTGCAGCCTGGAATGCCCTTTTCCCCAGGTATCTGCGTGGCTCTCATTTCCCCACTTTGCTCAGGCCCCGGCTGGGATGTGCCCTCCCTTCCTCCTCCTTCCCCCTCTCATATTTCATCCCTGATTCCTTCCACCTCTTCTCTGCCAAGCCAAACCCGCCCCGCCTTATCCGAAAGAGCTGCAGAAGCACCCTCTGTTCTCTTGCCCACTGCACTGCCCAGTCTCCCACAAACGTTTTCACTTATTTACTGTTATTTCTATCCACTGCCTGTTACTCCTTGAAGACAAGACTTTGTCTCTTCGTCAACTAGACTTAGAACATTGCCCTGCGTGCTTTGGCACACGGTTGATGGCCTTGATCACCACCGCCAACAGGGATATGCGATACCTAAATCGACGCCATCCTACCCTGAAGTTCCACTTGACAGATGGGTTCAAATTCAAGACTTAAAACGATCCCGTTGCTTGGTATCTTCATTGTTATTCCACATGATAAGAGGTCTTTTGACTCATGATGGGGGCCATAAAAGATTCCCATTAAAAATTTTAAACTTACAGGATTCAGCTACTTTAAGGGTGAAAGTACAGGGAAGACATAAATACTCATGAAATATAGATCAATGAAGAGTGAATTTTCTAACTCTTTTTAGCAACCGATTCGTGCAACAACAGATAAAGTAAGATAAAAGGTTGGAAAAGCTCATTAAATGACCGAGAAGGCATAGCCTTAGACTAGATTATTTACCTGGCAAAAAACAATTTAGGTACTGTTCATAAAAGTTCAGCACTTAAGAATTTGTACCTATCTTTGTCAACCTGAAAATGTAATTTAAAAAATAGGTTGCTGAATACTGAAACAACCAAAACACATCCTTCTGCAGAGCTATGAGAACACAAGATTCTTTTGTTACATAAAGACATTAAAATTTACAAATAATGGTAATCTACCATTGGCCAGGTAAAAGACTGTGTTTCTAGCTAAACAGGAAGTCTGGCTTCACCGTGGCTTCCCATGTAGGAATACTTTTTTTTTTTTTTTTATCTTTTAATTTTTTTTATTTTGAAGATGTGGGGTACAATTCAGGGTTAAGTATACAAATGTTCATTATGCAGGTATCCTTGTTGATGAGGTGTGCCCCGGGCAGATTCCCACTAGGAATTCTTGATTTTCATAGATCAAAATATGATTAAATGTACCTATAAGGAACGCAGTGCAAGCAGCACGTGTGATGACAAAGGACTGGTTCCACATATATAAAAACTTCCACAATTCGACAGAAAGAGATCAACAGCTCAACTGAGAGGCATGCAAAAGATACAATCATTGCACAAATGATTAACAAAACAAAAAAAAAAGCTCAAGCTCATTCATAATCTGAGATCACCATAAGATGCTATTTTCGGACAACCCCCTCAGGTCCCCTCCCACTGTGGGAGCTTTTCTGTCCTCTCAATAAATTCTGAATTAAAAAAAAAAAAAGATGCCATGTTTCCATTAAATGGGTAAAAATGAAAAGAAAAGTTTAATATAAGTATTAGGAAGGTTGTGAAGCAAGAGGAATTCTCATATTCTGCTGGAAAAATGTACAATGGAGTAACTACTTTGGAAAACAATTTGGCATTATCTTGTAAAGCTGAACATAGGCAAAAGGCAACAATTCCACTCCTACTTATACGCCGTACAGAAACTCTAGCACTTGTGTCTCAGGGAACATGCACAATAATGCTCACAGCAGTACTGCTTATGGCCGTTAAAGGAGATATATGCATAATGTGATGAACGGGAGATAAGTGGGTGGCACAGTCACATAATTCACTAGTATAAAGAGGTGAAAATGAAGAAATCATAGGTTCTCAAAATCACATAGATGGTTTTTTGTTGTTGTTGTTGTTGGTTTGAGTTGGAGTCTCACTCTGTGGCCCAGGCTGGAGTGCCATGGCACACTCATGGCCACCCCAGCGTCGACCGGCTGGACTCCCGTGATCCTTCCGCCTCAGCCTTCCAAGTAGCCAGAACTACAGGCACGTGCTACCGTGCCTAGCTAATTGTTTTCTTTGCTTTATTGTAGAGACAAGGTGTTGCCAAGTTGCCGGGCTAAACCCGCGGGCTCAGGCAATCCATTCGCCTCAGCCTCCCAAAGCGCGGGGATGACAAGCTGAGCCACCAAGCCCGTGCCATATTGATGATTCTTGGAAACAACATGGAAAGGTGGAGGAGTCAAAGATCTACATATTACACAGTTCCATTTTCATAAAGCTCTAAGCAAAATTAAACAATGTAGTTTAGGCTTACATATGTATGTGGTAAAACTAACTTGATCACCCAAGGAGCTGGATATCATCAAGATGGCCCACCAGAGGCACCCGGCACTTGCCTCCTCTACAAAGAACCAAAACAAAAGATAGATAATCACACGTCAGACAGAGTGTCTAAGCAAGAATGCGGGCATTCAGCAAGGGGACAAAGACCCTCTGAGGAATGGAATCTCAGTATGACAGCACAGAGGAAAGCAAAGCAGTCAGCAAGGATTGCCTCAGGACCCCGAAGGACTCCCTGTTGTAGGGAAAAGTAAGCTGGAGACACCCAGCAGTCCACATTCACACCATGGATGGCTACCATCATAGCTACAGGAGAGTCCCACAGCCCCCAAAGGCCATGGGCCCAGGATAGGAAGCTGCCTGGGATCCATGCAACTACATTCTTCCAGAGGGGGAATTTATACTGGGCAGACCCCACTCTTGGGGATCCAGGTGGCTGCAGCATGGCATCATTCTGAGAGCACGGCCACCATCAGAGTACATCCTGCCAAGGATCCAATAGGCCTTGCATCTCCACATTCCTGGGGTCCCATCAACATTCTCCCATATCTCTCCAAAGGGCTGCAGCATGGAGACCCCAGCTGGACCCAGAGGTGCAGCTGTGACCTCAGCACTGGAGCCAAAGCAGCACCCTACACAAAACAAAAAAATTAAATCACATGAAGACTACACTACAGTGCCTACTCAGAACCAGGATGCACTCTGATGGTGGCCATGCTCTCAGAATGATGCCATGCTGCAGCCACCTGGATCCCCAAGAGTGGGGTCTGCCCGGTATAAATTCCTTCTCTGGAAGAATGTAGTTGCATGGATCCCAGGCAGCTTCCTATCCTGGGCCCATGGCCTTTGGGGCTGTGGGACTCTCCTGTAGCTATGATGGTAGCCATCCATGGTGTGAATGTGGACTGCTGGGTGTCTCCAGCTTACTGGGTGTCTCCTATCCTGTGGAACACTCTGACCAGCACAGCAGGAAGGCTAACCCAGTACAAAGGGAGCCAGCAAACACTCTCCCCGGAGCCCGAGGTCTGCCACTGCCTGAGGTCTGTCACTGGCAACTTCGTGGTACAATCAGCAGCAGGACTGTTACACATACTTCCCAGCAGCTCTAAAACCGGCCCACTCCATGTCCTCATCCACAGTGAAGCCACACCACAGGCTCCAGAAACACCTGCAGCTTAGGACACCGAGGAGCCTGTAGACCCCACTGATACTTACTACAGTGGAAGAAATCACATGAAGACTACACTACAGTGCCTACTCAGAACCAGAAACATGTCACCCTGCCCAATCAAGATTATGGGACACATCTACTGTGGGGGAAGAGGGGAGTCATTCATTAACTACAAAAGCTACTCCATAAAACTGAAAGAAGTAACTGTTTCAACCGGAAGTGCAGACATCAACATAGAGACACAAGAAACATAAAAAAGCAAGGAAACTGTAACACCTCAAAAAAAATCTATGAAATGCCTAAAAAGGGATCTTAAGGAAACTCAGCAGGAAACGAGAGAACACAGATAGACAATCAGAAAAACAATTCATGATCTCAGTGAGAAATTCAATGAAGACCTAGATATCATGAAAAAGAACCAAACAGAAATTTCAGAACTGAAGAATTCAATGAATGAAACAGAAAATAAAACTGAGAACCTCAACAATAGACTAGATCAAGCAGAAAAAAGAAGTTCCAAACTTGAAGACAAGTCATTTGAAATAATTCAGTCAGACCAAGAAAAGAAAACAAAAAAATTAAAAAGATTGAAGGAAGTTTATGTGACATGGTGACATATGGGACAACATTAAGGAAACAAATCACATTTTGAGATTTCCAAAAGGAGAAGAAATGGGAAAAAGCATAGAAATCATATTTAATGAAATAATAACTGAAAACTTCCTGTCTTGGGAGAGATATAGACATCCAGATGCAAGAAATTCAAAGATCCTTAAGTAGATTCAATCTAAAATGATCCTCTCCAAGGTACATTATAGTCAAACTGTCAAAAGACAAAGTAAAATTCTAGAAACAGCAAGAGAAAGGCATGAAAATATATAACAGAATCCCCATCAGACTAAGAGAAGATTTCTCAGCAAAAACCATGCAGGCTAGGAGAGAATGGGAGGATATATACACACATAACTTGCCAATATTAAAGCGGGAAGAAATAGAAAAACTGAACAGACAAATAATAAGTAACAAGATTGAGTCAGTAATAAAAAGAAGTCTCCCAAAAAAGAAAGATCCAAGAAAAGCTCAAGACTGGATGATTTTAATTGCTGAACTCTACAAAACTTCTACAAGAACTAGTACTAATTCTTCTCAAACTATTCCAAAAAACTAAGAGGAGGAAATTCATCCTAACTCATTCTATGAGGTCAGTATTACCCTGATGCCAAAACCAGACAAGGAAAAAACAAAAAAAGAGAAATTTACGTGCTGATATCCCTAATGAATACAGAGGCAAAAAGTTTTCAAGAAAATACTAGCAAACCAAATCCAACAGCACATCAAAAAGATAATACACTATGATCAAGTAGAATTTATTCCAGAAATGCAAGGAAGATTTGATATATGTAAATCAATAAATGTGGTATACCACATCAACAAAATGAAGGAAAAACCATATGATCATCTCAATAGATGCAGAAAAAGTTTTTGATAAAATTCAATACCACTTCACGATAAAAATTCTCAACAAATTAGATATAAAAGAAAGAGACCTCAACACAATAAAAGCTATATATGACAAACCCACAGGTAACACATACTGAATGGGCAAAAGCTGAAAGTTTTTCCTCTAAGAAATGGAACAAGACAAGGACGCCCACTTTCTCCACTTTTATTCAACATAGTATTGGAAGTCCTGGCCAAGACAAATAGGCAGGAGAAGCAAATAAGGCACATCCAAACTGAAAAAGAGGAAATCAAAGTGTCCCTCTTGTTAGACAATGTAATGTAGACGATATAATCTTACATTTTAAAACACCCAAAACTCTGAACTGATAAACAGATTCAGTAAATTTGCAAGATATAAAAATCAATACTCACACATCAGTAGTGTTTCTACATAGCAGCAACAAACTAGGTAGAAAAGAAGTTAAGAAGCAATTTCATTTATAAAAGCTACAAGAAATTTGAATACCTATGACTAAATTTAACCAAGGAAAAGAAAGATCTCTAAAATGAGAACTACCAAACACTTGTGGAAAAAAATTAAAGATAAATGGAAAGATATCCATGTTCAAGGACCAGAATAATTAAAATCATTAAAATGACCATACTACCCAAGGCAATCTACAAATTTGATGCAATCCCTATAAAAATACCAATGATATTTTTCACAGAAATAGAAAAAACAAAATTCATATGGAACTACCAAAGACCTTGGGTAGACAAAGCAATACTGAGATAAATGAACAAAGCTGAAGGCTTCACACTACGTGACTTCAAAATATACTGCAAAGCAATAGTAACCGAAACTTGGTATAAAAATAAACACATAGACCAATGGAACAAGATAGAGAACCCAGAAATAAACCCATGTATTTAAAGCCAAATAATTTTCAACAAAAGTGTAAAGAACACACACTGGGGAAAGGGAAGCCTCTTCAATAACGGGTACTAGGAAAACTACATCCATGTACAGTAATAATAAAACCAGACCCCTCTCTCTCACCATATGTAAAAATCTGGTCAAAATGGACTAAAGACTTAAATGTAAGACCTGAAACTACAAAACTACTGGAAGAAAACACAGGGTAAATGCTTCAGGACACTGGTCTGAGCAAAGATGTTTAAGGTTAAGACTTCAAAAGCACAGGCAACAAACAAAGGCAAAAATAGACAAATGGGATGATATCACACAAAGCTTCTGCACAGAAAAGGAGACAATTAACAGAATGAAGTGACAACCTGTAAAATGGGAGAATATATCTGCAAACCATTCATCCAACAAGGGACTAATATCCAGAATATTCAAGGAGCGAATATGGTATATACGCACCGTGGAATACTGTTTGGCCATAAAAAATGAAATCCTGTCATTCAGAGCAACACGAATGAGCTTGGGTGACACATTAAATGAAATAAGTCAGGTACAGAGGCATAAAATTCCTCACTTCTCACTTATGTGGGAGCTAAGAAAGCTGAGTACACAGAAGCAGAGAGTAGAAAAGCAGTTCCTATAGGTGGTAAAGGCATGAGGGGCCAGGTGGGAATAGAGAGGCTGGTCGACAGGATACAAAACACAGCCAGATAGAAGAAATAAGTTCGAGTATTTTACAGCACCGTAGGGTGACTACTAGTTAACAACGGTTTATTCCATATTTTCAAATGGCTTGAAGAGAGGATTTTGAATGCTCCCAAAGAAATGATAGATGTCTGATGTGATGGATATGCTAATTACCCTGATTTCATCATTGCATATTGCATACACATATCAAAATATCACTCTCTATCCCTAAATAGGCACAATGATGATGCGTCAACAAAAAGCAAAAGGAAAAAAAGCAAAACAATGACTGACTATGGAATAAATGTAGAGACAAATCTTGCTGGTAGAAGAATTCTAAATAAACGACATAGACACGCCTACCCCTCAGGAGGTGAGGCAAAACTCCCTGTGCTTAAATGTGAGCTGTGTCTAGAGACTTCCTTCCAAAGATACAGTACGGGGAAGGGGGAAGGTGTAACTTGATGGAGACACCTGACACATACTGCCTCCGTCAGGTGATGAAGGTCAGCATCCCCAATCCCAAGTCATGCTAATAGGACGGACCCATGATGCTACATGGTGAGAACGACACATTACCTAGGGGCTCTTCTTCCCAACACCCACAACCCCATTCTAATCATGAGGAAGACTTCAGACAGATTTTAACAGAGGAATCTTGTACAAAATATCTGCGCGCTCAAAGCTGTCAAGGTCATTCAAACGAGGTAAGTCTGATGAACTATCAAATCAGAGGACCCTAAGGCCGCATGATGACTAAGGATAATGTGAGATTCTTGGATGGGATCCAGGAACAGAAAAAAACAGGTAAAAACGTTCGAATCTTAATAAAGTATGGACTAGCGTTAATGACAATGTACGGACCAATACCGGTTCATTAGTTGAGACCAATGTGCCACAGTAATGGCAAGGTGCTAAAATTAGGGGAGACTAGCTGCCTATATGACAATTCAACTCTTTATACTATCTCTGCAATACTTCTGTAAACCTAGATGTGTTTTAAAATGACCTCTGGCGGGGAAGAGGCAATGGGATAGGATGAGGTGGACAACAGTGGAGCTTTCTCATCTCAGTATCGACAACATTTTCTTTTTTAAGTTGGGACATTGGTTCATCGGTATTTGTTTTATTATTACATCCCATAAATGCATGAATGATCCCCTAAGTATTTTGTACCTATGAAATATCACAAACAGAATTTTTAAGATGGAAGCACAGAGGCGAAGCAGAAAAGCAAGGGCACTGAGTTAGTATTTCACCAGCTAGCACGTGCTGAACCTTCCTGAGATGCCTGTCAGGGTGGATGCGCCTCAGTCTGGCACACCACAGCCACCTGACTGCCCCCAGGGGTGGGGACCTGAAATAAAACATCAGGTGATTGGGGTTCTGATAGAAACATACCTATTCTGGGAAAGGTCAAAGCCTTAGAGAGATGGAGTGTGTGAACTCATACTAAAACTATGGTTTCCATCAAACAGTGATATTTTAGGTAGTGACCACTATCTTCCTGTGGGTGCAGCCGAAAGATGAATGAATGATGACCCTTCCTTGTATACAGTACGTCTAGTTTACTAAGAGATCACATAGCAGCATCCTACTTCACCCCTCAGACCTGCTCAAGACGCTACAGCCAATCAAAGATAAACTGAGACTTCATCCTGGGTCTCCTGCCTCTGGGGCTGGTGCTTATGTGTGGATTCACGAAAAGAGATATTTTAATGCGGTAGCTGGGAGGATTTGCAAAGCCCTTTGCTGTTTTCAGCCTTGCCTTTAGATTTAAGAGTCAAAACAAAGTTATTACCTATCACAAGCTTAAATATTGCGCTCCACGCTGATTGTGTGTGTGTGTGTCTGTGGGACTTTAACTGCAGTATTCTTATGGTCAGTGAACACTCTTTATATTTGATTGTCGTTTAATCAACATTAGTTACAGGTAAATTATTGTTGGTTACAATTGCACATGAACACAATAAGAAAAAAATATGACTAGGCTCCAAGTAGGGAAGAGGAAAATTTTGTTGATAAGGAGAATATATTTTATAGCAACCTTGAAATGAGCCCGATTCTCATTCCTTATTTCTATCTTTCTTTCATGACTTTATTCATCTATTGCGATGTTAACTTGGAAATGTCTTAGATCTCAAACCACAGACTACTGTTTAAAAAAAAAAAAAAGAGGAAATGAGTAGATCTAAAAATTTTCTTTTAAAAAACTGCTTAAACTTTTAATTTTGAAATACGTATAAGTTCATAAGAAATTCCAAAGACAGTGTGCAGAATGGTCCTGCATATCTCTCACCCAGTTTCTCCCAATGGTCACATCTTCTACAACTGCAGTATAAGACCAGGAAACTGACATTAATATAATCTGTATACATGGTTCTGTCATTTCATCAATTGTTGACTCCTGTAACCATCACCCCAAATCAAGACACAGGTCTGCCTCATAACACCCCCTTTCACAGGTCTACCTACCCCTTCCTGGCAATCATCCCAACCCCTGGTAAACACTGATCTGTTCCATAATTTTGTCATTTTGAGAATGTTATATAAACGGAATCATTTGTGAGTTTTTGAGATTAACCTTTTCATTGTTTTAAAAGCAAAGAGAAGTTGTATTGAAAGGATAGAGAACACAATCTGTAACATTTTGATTCTTTGAAACTTGCTGCAATTTGTTTTTTGGCCCAGGATATGGCCTGATGTGGCAAATGCTATGAGGATACCTGAAAGGAATGTGTACTGTGCTGTTTTGGGGTGGAGTGTTATAAATTAGAGCCTGTTACGTGGAGTGTTATCAATTAGATCCTGTTACTTGATGGTGATACGTTTTTGTTCCATTCTTGCTGACGTTCTGTATAGTTGTTCTATCAACTCTTTTCTTTTCTATCAACTCTTGAGAGAGAGGTAGGGGTCTCCATTTCTCCTGGAATTCTATTAGTTATTGCTCTGTTGAGTTTGCAGCTCTGGTGTTTGGTGCGTGCATACTTCGGAATCCTATGCTTTCTTCATGGACTGACCCTTCCCTGTCCCTGGTAACTCTCTATTTTTAAGAGTTCTTTATCTGATAATAACATAACCATTCTTGCCTTCTTGTGATTAATAGTTGCATGGTATATCTTTTTCTATCCTTTTATTTTCAACCTACACATATGTACACACACATATAAAATATCTTTAAAGTATACCAGGATATGACAGGGGAGACAGGGAAGCACCTCAGAGAAGATGACACTTACTTCGAAAGTACTTGGTGTTGAGAAGGCGAGGTCCTGGGGGAATAAGCCAGGAATGGCCCAAATTCAAGGGACCTGGAATTGTGTAACGCACAGCTAGTTCAGAATTTGGAATTCTGCTCTAATCTGGGAACACGAAACTTCTGGTTTATTAGTTAAATTTTTGGAGAAAAAAGCCCGGAGTGATCAGGCATTCTACATATCAGCCTCTTTAGGTTTTGCGTTCCCGAGACAGTCAACATGACAAGGCTCCCCACACATATATCATTCACACTGCAAGCAATCAGGCCTCACAGGGTCAGCCTTCTAAGGGATATGGAGCATCCTAGCATCCTCCTCTAGAGGTATAAAAGGACACAATGCAACATTGTGGTTAATCAGAACCTCCATCAAAGTCTTACACAGCCAGGAACTCCAAACCTGATCACCAGGACCCTATGACATATGGAATTCCAGTCCCGAGGACTAGAGGATCTGGTTATGCAATGGAGCACATTACAAACATTTTTGGGGTATAACATAACTGGTAGAACAGAGTGTGTATATTCTGCCTTCTGTAAAGTTATAAACATTTCTCATCCTTCTGTTCTCTGTTAGTGACTCAAGACAGTGGCCCCATCAGCAAAAAATTAGGGCTCTGTAAAACATTCTTACAAGAAGAGAAAGGATCATTCCCTGAAATGTGATACTATGGACCCTGCTGTGTGATTTCCGGGAACCCACCATCCCCCAAGCCAATCGACAAAGCAGAAAATACCAGGCGTGGGAAGAAGCCACCAGTGCTCCCATTTCTGGCATGTTCTCAAGCAGTGCAGCGTCCAGTGCTGCTTCCTGCTTCTCCACTACATTTTGTTAACTTTCTGTGCGTAGGACAAGTCTCCACGGACGGGTAGCTCATGGTGAGAATCAAAGAGCAGAATCACCAGTAAACACGAAATTAGTCATGGGATAGAATCTTTAAAAGTTGCATAAATTATCTGAGGTGTAAATATATGAAAACTCTCAAACAAAGGCCCTTGAGGGAAATCAATGCCCAGAGAGACGCCAGGTCCTGATCCCCACTCCAGATTGGTCTAAGTCCACTCGGAGTGTCCCTGGGAACCCCTGGAGTATGCCAGGTGGAGCCCACGAACAGCCAGCAGGCACAGAATTACAGAGCTTCTGACGGCCTAGAGAGGAAGGAGAGAGGCACAGGTCTCGCCAAGTCTATCTCCACGATGTTCCCAGGCACCTAATTGAATTTCCACTCATCTCCCTCCACTCCTGGCTCCCAGGAGTAGCAACGGCTTGCAGCTTGGAGAAGCCCCTGGTGTACTTTCCTGGAATGGAGAACCTGGTGGTGGATGAGCTCCTGATGTCATTGCAGTTGGGGGCACCGGTATCCCACAAAGTCTCAACATCCTTCTTCCCCTTTGCCCCACAGAATCCGGCATGGCGGCCAGGCTTGGGGCACCAAACTGCTTGTGCCGTCTTTAGAATTCCAAGATCACAGCCCTGATACTGTCCACCCTCTCTCTCCATGTCACTGCCCCAGGAATGGAGGCAGGGGGCCAACACGCAGCCATGAAAGCACAACACCCCTCCACACACACACAAGCCCAGTCATTCCTCCTGAGACCTCTGCTCCAAGCACAAGCTGAAGAGGCTTGGCGCCTGACGACTGGGAAAATATGAACAACTTTTCGAAACTGTCTTAAAACTGAGCTCTCGGGTGCCTTTAGCTTTTCCTACAAAAGAAGCCTGCCTCAGACCCAGGCTCCAGGCAGGGAAGACCGTCCCGCTTCTGGCTGCCGGAACCGCTGGCTCTCCCTGGCCCTTCCAACTTCACTCTTCGTGACGCTACAACGAAGCCTGAGACAAAACCCCAGGCTTGGGTCACCGGCGGCACGTCTCCGAGCCTCTAAGTTAAACACGTCGACCGAGGGGGTTGGGGGGTCTCAGATCTGTGAGGTTTTCCCTCAGTACCTATGAGTGCTGTGGGGAGCCCAAGCAGAAGCAGGGTTCTGTGGAACCGTGACATTTACGGACTGAACATTCTGCTACGGGGTCAGTGGGGACGGGAGTGGGGACAGGGACACTCACAACGTGAAATCGCAAGAGAACAACAAGCAAAACCCAGCATGGGACTCTGGCAGCAGAAGAGACGAGCTATTTGGAAGAGCTTCTAACAATGCCAACTTCAGAGTCTCCCTCACCGCCTGGCCATGTCCCTGGAGGTAAAGGCTACCTGAGCACACTCAGGAAGGATGTTACCACCGCAGGGCCCCTGGCTCGGCGTCCACACTAGCCGAGGACGGCTCCTGACTGCAGCTGGCTCACCCTGTGGACAGGGTGAGCCTCTAGACAGGAAGGGCTTTGATCAGGACACGGCCACAGCAGACTCAAAATTTTGCTTCTTGCAGGCAGCAGTCAAGCTCAGACCTCACCCATGAACTTGTCAGGGTGACTGTCGGTCAGGCGTGACTCTGAGAAGCTGAGCAGGACCTTTCACTTCCCAGGGAGACGCAGGGCCAGACCCCAGGGTCACAGGGCCGGCAGGAGGGCATGGGTACCTTCTGCCCCAGCGAGCACGGAGGTTTATTCATTTCCATCCAAAACTTGCATCTTGTTCATAGATCGCTTGTTAACATAGTGCCACAAAGTGTCCCCATTAAATGGTGATCTCTCACGGTCTGATTTATTCACAACGTTTTATAACCCTTTTAACGTCCCGAAGTCAGGACTGTTAAAAAAAAACTGTACTAATTAAAAGTCAGCTGAAAACCGATTCTGACAGGTAGAAATCTAAATCCAAGATGCTTTGGGGCTCTCCAGGGAGGTACCCCAGAGGCACAGGAAGGCAGAGGCACAAGGTCCCCGGGACTCCCCCACCGTGTTCCATCGGATGTGCTAACACGAATGACACTACTGGGTTTTCCTTGGACCCGCACACTGCGGTGGCTAATCCCGTGAAGGATTCTCATACTGGCAGTGCAATTTAGGTTTTAACTACCTGTTCAAGGTCTACTTTGCTAAAAGCCCACCATGAACACTCATGGCAGGAGTTTCTCTGGAGGAAGGAAATCAGGAAAAATCTCTATTCTTCCTAGTTGTAGTACCTGAAAAGCAGCAGTGCTCGCGTTCCAAGCTCCTACACTGTTCTCTCACAACCACACTGTCCCCTTGGTCCAGGGACTCTTCCAAGCAAGATGCGGACTGATTACCCGCAATCCAACATTCCGTTTCTGTAACCCGTGACAGGAAAAAGAAGTGGGAGAGATTTGCTTTTTTAAGTTGTTTCTCCAGCTTTCTGGGAAACCACGCTTCTAGGGCATGTTAGGTCAGAAGAATGCTTGGCTTCACTTTGATCACCATCTCCACCGTGAGAAAACGAGGACTTCACTGACGACACACAGAAAGGCTGGATCACAATTTTATAAAGTTGCGTCCCCATAGGGGCGCTGCAGGGAGTGTCAGGGACCAGAGAGATGGTCCCAGCACACAGAAGGTGGCTATTCAATACGAGATCCTCTCGCCCCTACAGAGAATGCCCCTCTCGGCAGGTCGGACGGTAAGCTGGGGAATCCTCCTCACACAAGGCAGCTCCGAGCACCATCCAGAACAGCGCACGCAGAGCTGAAGCCTGTGAGCTCGCCTCAGCTCAATCCCGGAACTGCTGAGTCCGTCCCGGGCGTCAAGGAGCGCCGAGGCTCTCCTGGGGCATTTGGGTTCCTAGCTCCTACGACCTCCAACCTTCCCCAAGTCGGACATCTATCACGCTCCCTTAAATTTCCAAAGAGACTCTCTTCCGAACTGTACTCGCTTGCTGGAGATTTTTCGAGGAAAAAAAAATGAACCACGTGAAATTCATGGTAGAGTAAGAAGGACAGGCTGTAGTCAGGAAGGTCTGACTCCCAATGTGCGTGCTGTCCCTTGGCTTTGGCCAAGATGTTTAATCTCCCAGAGCCTCGAGTCCCGGCTCAAGGTCAGCCCTCAGAGCACAGGTCCTTACCCTCTCGCCACTGGGGTGTGGCAGAAGCAGCCCGCATAGCAGAAGGACCATGGCTCATAAACGGCAGACCTTGGCCACAATGCCATCGTGCGTGTGCAACTCCGGGACCCTGGACAATCCCCCTGGCCTCTCCGGAGGCTTCATGTCTCCATCTGTCAAATGGGGGCAATAACATCTGCATCGAGACCAGAGATATCATACAAGAGGTGACAAGCCTGTGCCTGGCCCCTGCCAAGTACCCCGCAGGTCACAGCTGCTCCTGCCAACTGCATGGCCGGGGATGCTGGATCAATGTGGCAATATTTTTTCTCAGCAGCTGTCAATACTCACTGGGCAATTCCTCCACCAAGACTGCAGATCTGCCCACTATAAAAACGGGGATACCAAATGTGGTGGCACCCCTCAACACTCAGAACCCTGCGTGGAGAAGCAGTCGGTCCAAGCGGCAGAGGCCTTTCCCCCGGTCCCCCAGGGGCCCCTGTGGGTGGTCGTGGGGCATGGGAATGCTGCCCTCCATTCTGGCAGAAACTGGAC
This sequence comes from Carlito syrichta, assembly GCF_000164805.1. Taxonomy (NCBI): domain Eukaryota; kingdom Metazoa; phylum Chordata; class Mammalia; order Primates; family Tarsiidae; genus Carlito; species Carlito syrichta. The sequence goes on from NW_007258358.1 coordinate 200,018, forward strand.
AAGTTGCTTCAGAATATCAGAGGACCCCCAGACCTACACCTGCAACACCAACTGCCCTACAAATGTCACGACTGAGCATTGAACCTTGCACCTAACAGTCTTTCCAAAGAGTACCTGGGGGGCAAAGTCAGTTACCAGCAGTCCCCAAAATACCAGAAAGTTGGGCTCTGATCCAACGGAGATGCAAGATGAAGGCTGTGTGTTTCTAAGTGTGCATACTCTGGGAAGAGCTGATATTCTCTAAACGGAGGCTAATATGAAGCAGGACAACTTTTCTGTCCTAAAATAAGTATTCCTGGAGAGCATTTCTGGACAGGCAAGCATGACAGACCGGCTTCATGTTTCACCTCCTGCTCGTGGCTCCACTAGCCAGTGCCGCAGCTATCTCTGCAGCAGCATAGGAATGACGCACCAGGATCGCTGGTGACATTTACACTCCGATATGCGTGTCAGCCCCACACACGGTGTGGGCAATCCGGTCTTGTTTATTCTCCTCAGCCCTGAGTCTTGTCACCTGAGCCATTACCTTTCCTCGTCCACGACACCCATGTCCTTCTACCATCAGGTCATGTCTCTCCGAATAACACCTCCGCAGCTCTTCAAAAGACAGAATCTTCAGCCTAGGGTGCAAAGCCTGCCCGTCCTCTATCCTCAGGAAGTGCCAGCCATTCTCCGTGACGATGGCCAATTTTCAACACGAGAGGAATTAAGTACAGGTTGTGCATTTGTGAAAGAAATAACTGGGGTGTGAGAGGGAAGGGTCTGCCATCATGCTCCGCTGTGGTCTCAACTCCCTGAAGGAGGAGTGTCAGCACCCCAGGCTCCCAAGGCTTTCTCCTTAACTTGAACGCAGAGACAGGAACACGGGCAGGAAACGCACCACGTAGAAACAGGGGCTCAGAGACACACTCAGACCCCTCCACTATGTGGCTCAGATACCCTGCCCTCCTCAAACTCCTCTCCACCCCGCCCCGGTGCAGATGGAGCAGGCCCCGGGCAGGCCTTGAGCGCACAGTCATAGGAAACGCCACCAGGCTGGCAACCCGCTCACCACCTCCCAGGCCAGCCCTGCTTTTCACGTCTTTCCGACTTCCAAGTGATGAGGCTAGCCAAGCTGTCACTTTTCCTGGTAGTACCTCAAAGATCGACACCCAAACAGCACATACCTGATCCTCAGTCCAATACTGTTTAAATGACCCAGAGTTTCTGGGCCCTATTATTCAGCTAACTAGTCCACCCATGCCAAGGGGACTCATCATACCTCTGTACATGTCCCCTCGTTCTTTATAAAACTCGCTCCAAACATAACATCCATGGCTTTTCCAGACACTTCCTCAAAGGTTCAGCTGGTCCAGTCTCAGGCAACAGGGACGGGCTATGAACCATCATGTTCCAGCCCCATCCGGTGAAGGCATGAGAAAAGGCGTTCGGAACTATCATTGTATCTATTTTTATTTTAACTGCTAAAACAGTCACCGCAAGAAAAACAGCCTAGAATATAGTTGGTGCTCATCACGAATACTTATTACACAAATGGCTAAATCTCTAGATTTTCCCAGTGAACAATTTTCCAAACAACAAAAGTAAATTCTAATAAGTAAACCAGGTTTTTTTGTATGGCGCTCACAAACTTATGAGATAAAAGTCATCTTTTAAAATGATATCGGAGTAGATATTTTGGCAAGTATGTTTTCATGCTAGTCCGCCCATGGTTCTCCACACACCACCCTGTCTGCGAGACACAACGCTCGTGAGGCTTCCACAGAATGAGTGGCCGTGAGCGAGCATGGACCTTAACCCCACCCTGCCCCCTTGTCTAAGCCAGGACAAAGAACTCACTCAAACCTGTTCATTTCGTTGATGATCAAGAACCTTTGACAGAAGTTGCCACAGATTCTGAGGTCAATTAGCTATTAATACATTCTGATCGTGAAATCTGAGGATCTGTAATTTCTAGCTTATATTCCATTCCCTTGAAATCTGACAGGTGGATTGAGAATGTGACTGCATTTGCAAGTGTCTAAGTCTCAAACAGTTTCACTTCAAGGAATTTTTTAAAAAACTGAGTTCCCGGGGGTTTGAGAAGTGTTTTCTTATGTAACAAAAAATCTTCTAGGATCGGAATAGAAACACCCCAATGGTGTTTGCCTTGGGTAAGGTCTGGAAGAGACAGCTGGGAATGACCTATAAATGCGTGAGGGAATCTGAAGCCCAAAGAGCCAACAACGCCCTGGGGTGGGCGGGCCAGCGTCACAAAGTACAGGGGGAGGACCAAGGAGGAAGGGCATGCAATCAGCCTATGCAACACGAGCTTGGAGCTCTGGCTTCCAAACCAGGACCTACCTCTGGAAATCATAATGAGCAACACCTTAAATATACAGAACAGTGTGTCATCTTCTCCAAAAGGATCGTAAGAGATAAGAAGGTTTTTTACACATCAAAAATGCCACACATCCAAGAGCATAACTGAAATTAAAAAGGTTCCAAGAGATTTTAAGTGGTTGAGGAGGAAGAACACATTCACAAAGTTGTTTTGTAATAGTAGATGACCAGTTAAAGGAAATTCTAACTTTTAAAGTAGTAAATTTACAGAAACCATCATGCCAAGAGATTCCATGAGCCAGCCTTACAGATTCACGAATACTTTAAAACAACTTCTGAATAATATAAGCAAATTAAGGCTCGTTTGTTTGTTTGAGTTGGAGTCACTCCATCGCCCAGACTGGAGTGCAGTGGCACGCTCATGGCCACACCAGTGTTGACTTGCTGGGCCCCGGCGATCCTTCCGCCTCAGCCTTCCAAGCAGCAGGAACTACAGGTGTGTGCTACCATGCCCAGCTAATTTTTTTTTTTTTTAATTTATTGTAGAGATGAGGTCTCACCTATTTGCCTGGGCTGGTCTCAAACCCGTGGGCTCAAGTAATCCACTCACCTCGGCCTCCCAAAGTGCTGGGATTACAGACTGAGTCAATGAGCCCGGCCACAAATTATGGTTTTTAAGGAAAGCTAGTGATGGCCCTGCAGCTCGTTCTGAGACAGCTCTCTGGAGGTGAACTGGTACCTTCTCAAAAATCACTTCTTACAGCCCAGTCCAAGAGAGAATGCCGGATTAAGCAGATCACCCAACACTCACTCGTATTTTAAATCAAACATCCCAAACTATTTGTTAAGGCTAAGCAACAATTTTGTTACACAGAAACATGCTTTTGTCCAGCGTCTGTTATTATAGGACGCTGGGTCCCAGCACCCACATGCTACTTGACAGTTACGATTTTATCGTAACACACATGAGCAGACTTTTTCACACCAACAGGTGAACCCTTCCTCAGAACCCATGATTAGTTGACATCTCTTTTGATGTAGACTTATCTTCTCAGCCTAAAAGCTGGAATCAAACCTTTCCTAGACTGAAAGTCCTTGGAAGCTTCCTGCCCCAGTACCATACAGGAGAGGCACAACCCAGTACACCCTCAGGAACTCTGAGCTTTGCCAGACAAGCTGCGCACCGTGCCGTCTCACAGGCTGGATGTGTCCACCATCCGGTTCTGGCAACGTACTCAAAACCATCACCTCCTAAAGCTTACGCTTAATGTGGTTCAACCAGTCAGGACTGTGTTTGAGGCCATTTTACTAGCTCAAAAGCCACTGTCCCATGGAAGCCTATGCGGCAAGAGCAACAACGTCCTCTGCCTGCTTTAAGCACAAAACTGCAGACTTGCCTTTGGCACACAGTTGTGAGAGGTGACTGGCAGAACGCAGAACTCTTCAAAAGGATGAATTTTTCAGCGGATCACACCTCTGAAGTGAGAAACTGTAGGAATTCTCCAAATTCTCAACTCCAACTCAAATCTCAGCAGAGAAATGTAATCTGGGATGCCGCGCGTACACAAGGATTGCATGAAATCTAAAAAGAAATAGAAAGAAGCACATATTAGGCCTGCTTGCTTGATTTTAAGTGACTACTTAATAACTAGTGATTTATTTGCCTGAAACCAACATTTTTAACATATGCCAGAAAAAAGCTGCTTGTGCCCAAAGACCTCCGCCAGCACACAAATGTTCTCCCTCTTCTCACCTTCCATTCCCTGGGTGAGCTGTGAGGACGGGGTGAGGGGGGTCAACCACACACTTTGGGAACAGCAGGTGGAGGACGACCATGGGGCGTGTGGAGCAGCCAGCCAGAATCAAGGAACTTCAGCTCCCAAGTCCCTTCCGATCCTCCTCCTCCCAATGACCCCACCCTTCCAAGTCTGCCAAACACAAAAGGGAGGTGGCCACGTGGAAAACAGGGGAGAAGGTTTGCAGAGGGTACAGATGCTATTTACTGACTCATTCCTCTCTTGCAGGTCTCTCACACTGGCCATTTTTAGAGACAGGCCACCAACTAGACCCCTTGGGCTAAAAACATCCCGTCACCCCCAAGAAACCTGAGACAGAGGCTCAGCGGCTAGATAGCTGTTAAGACAAGGAGGCAGACAAAGGTGGCCTGGCCCTTCCGCATGGTGGTGGAGAGCTTGCGGCTGTATTATGTTCACTACACTTGGTAAATATTTTCAGTCCTTGACTAACGTTTTTCGAGGGGACCCTGAAGCACTCTGTGGACTTCCAGTGAGTTCACTGACATTTTTAATTACATTTCAAACCCAGTGGGGAATCTGTCTTGACAGTTCACTCAGAGAAGATCTATTAATTCATCCCTAGCATGATTATGACCCAAAATGTTAAATACTCCATAGAAAAATCGAATTCTATTTTAGTCAAACAGAAAAAGATAATTCAAGCCAGGCTATCATAAAAATGTTATAAGGCAAGTTCATACATTTTTTGATTTAAAAGTGAGTTCTTCTTTATGCAATTCACTAGCATTAAAGGTTGCAAAACACACACACACACACACACACACACACACACACACACAATTTAATGCAAGAAAAAGGTGATGACCGAATATAATAGGAATACTAGGTTTGGGCAAGATGTTAAATGTGTACCAAGAAGATCACCTTTCTCCCTGCTAAATGTTTATAATAAAATGAAGAGCCCTTTTGAGATGCAAGGACTGGTATCCAGACTTGGGTCCTGAACTGGCATCTTGTTTCTCGTGCTGATGCTACTGATGAAAGCCACCGACACAGGCCACCATGCTGGACTGCCAACCCACACACTACCTCTGGATTCATTATTTTCAGGGGCCATTCTAGATTTTAAGTTGCATTTTTAAAATTTTCATAGAAAGTGGATCTGTCTGGAGCCAAACTTCCCTAAGCCAATACCAGGAGTGCCCGAGTGGCTCTCTGGGTTGTCCACCTATGGGTCTCCTCCACGGACATGGTGCTCTCACGAATGATGCTGTTGAATGCTCCCAATTACCTACCAGAATGGATAGAACACCCAGATTTACAGAGCTGTTAACGTTTTCAGGGATGATACAGGCTTTCCCTAACAGACTGTAGAGTAAGGAACTCACACGGGGCCTTTCTAGTCCACACCCAGTGGGCTTTGCACGCCCAGGCTCTTCTCGGCCTGAGGGTGGAGGAGACACTCACCATGCCAACAGGAACCAAACGCGTAGAGTGTCTGCTGGCCCCAGCAAAAGGACAGTAAGTGGGTCTTGGAACCACTCAGAGTCCTTTGATACTCATCAGAACACTGAGGCTCCAGCACAACCAGGAAAGGAAAAGCCAGACAGAGCGCAAAAGGACCCGAACCAACAGGGTAGCACCAATGAACGCGAAGCTGCCTCAAATCCATGTAAAAGTACCAGTGGCCATATGGGATTTAAGTGCAGAAATCAGAGGACTGCGGTATTCTCCTTGACAAAAGCATTTCACTGGCAAACTGCCAACGCACTAGGCATGCACCTTATCTAGAAACAAACACAGTGATCTAAACCTCTCTGGCTAGAGTTTAAATGAAATCTGCCCACCGCCTATCTTTGACATGGGGCTGTTCACTTATTCAAAACCTCTGCGAATGAAGAACATTTCAAATCGGGTCTTAACTACAACCTGTGCTTTAAACCCATCAGGAAAGCATACACTTTTGCACCAAAAAAATAACGGCCTGAAAGATAACCACCTGCAAAGTCACTGATCTTGAAGGCCCTCCCCAAAGGATTCACTCAAGGATTGTCTACACAGCCAGCTACAGGCAGACAGGAACTCATGGAAGGGGTATGTGCTTTTCTTTATAACTACTGCCCCTTAGTACCTTGTGGGTATTCCTAGAGACACATAAAAGAGGGGAGAGGTGGAAAGCAATCAACACTGAAACCATCTGTATCTCTTCATTTTAACTTGGGCCCTTAGCAAGACAAAATTTTACCACTGTAAAATCCACGGGGTTATACGAATTCTTCGGAACCTTGAGATTTTCTGTTTTTCAACTTAAGCCACAACTTGGGGCTTTCTGCCATCTTTTCGGAGGTGTTAGACTGCAGTGCTGAGAGCATGTGGAAAGCACACCCAGGTCGCAAGGTGGGGCATTGAGACACCCCAGGTGAGCAGTCCTGATCCAGTCTACAATCCCAGTTGCCTGCCATGTGCCTGGCAGTGTCTTCCGGTGGTCCTGGCTGGGTCCTCTCATCCTCAGTGTCTAAGAGGGGGATTAAGTATAGGAAAATGTGTCATGTTCTGAGGACAGCCCAAGGCTATGTGCCTCGTGTGCACAACACTAATGGACACTGGTATTCTACCTTCTTCTGAGTTGGCCTATTTGTCCAGACGATGGAAGTCACCCAAAAGCTAAAGACAGCCTTCAGAAAGCTTAGAGAATCCCACCTTCCCTACTCTCCGACTAACAGAAACAGAGTGACAGGTGGGGTCCCAGAGAGACACTCACTCCAGCAAATCTGCAAGATATATTTGATCATTCAGCTCAGGAACCAGATCACCAGATGTCCGCAGCCAGAATCTGAAGTTGTGTGATTTTAAATCCTGGGTGCTCCTTCTCCGGGCAAAGACCATCGCAAAGGGCTAGAACCTTGACTCTTGGCAAACAGCACCTGTTGCTGCCGTGCTTAGGGTATCTGCTGCCCTGGGAAGCGGGCTCTCATATCTCAGATCAGGAATGGACGGTGCTAGGCTGCAATGAAAAGTAGCCCATGAATGCACACACAGCCTTCGTTTTCTTTCTTTCTTCTTTTTTATTTTTATTTTTTTGAGTTGAAGTCTTGCTCTGTTGCCCAGGCTGGAGTGCAGTGGCACGCTCACGGCTACCGCAGCCTCCACCTGCTGGGCTCAGATGGTCCTTCCGCCTCAGCCTTCCAAGTAGCTGGAACTACAGACGCACGCTATCGTGCCCGGCTTTTTTTTTTTTTTAATCGTATAGACAAGGTCTCACCAAGTTGTCCAGGCTGGTCTCAAACTCCTGAGTTTAGGCAATTCTCTTGTCTGGGCCTCCCAAAGTGCTGGGATTACAGGCTTGAGCCACTGCACTCAGCCACAGCCTCATTTTCAAAAGACTGCCTCTCTCAGATGTCAGTGCTGCAAAAACAGACTTGTGGAATAGCATTATCTGACTGCTTAGTGACATGCATGTCAAAACTCAGGTGTGTAGCCTAAATGAATCCTATCTATGAAACAAACGCCCAGAGAACCACTCCAGACCCCTAGTCTGCAGACAGAGCTAAAGGCAACCATCTTTTTTCTTTGACTTGACAAGAAAAAAAAGCACAGGATTGGCATAGGCCTCAGCACTTTCAGATGCGCACATTGTCCTTTCTCCTCCCTCCCCGGCCAGGCAAGCACAGCAACTGCATGTCTAATTCAGAGCAAACACAGAGGCTGCAGTTTGGGCCGAGGCAGCACGAGTTGAGGCTGTCTGGGGGACTCCTGGCAGAACTAGCTGGACTTAATTTCTGCTGAGCCACTTGGAAGAAAACCTCATTCAAGAGGGAAAATGCTGGTTTCAGAATCTGAACAAAGCCACACAAGTCTCCTTGAGTGGTTTGGCTAAAGTTCAACTCACGTGGACTGATACCGAGCGACTTGGGTAGGTGTGCTTATCAATCTGAAACTCATAGGTATCCAAGGAGGTGACCTCAGCTGTCTCTTATCATCCTGTGCACAGTGGTTCCCAGGCAGGGTTCAGAGAGGACTGAAACCATAAGCTGGTTTCAGCATTTCAAAAAGTTCCACTGAAATTGTGGTTTTTACTCAAGACAAGATGTCTCAAAAAGGAAGACTCTCCCTCTCTGTTTCTCACACACATACTTATTCACACATACACAAAGTTTTTTTAAAAAGATAGAATTCTGAAAAGCAGACCAGAAGGCCAGACACAGGCTACTATCAACAGCTGTCACAACGCATACCTCTAGGGAGTAGACTTGGGGGGGAGTGTTATTTTTCTTTCCACTTTATTAATTTCTGCAAGATTTGGGCTTTTATATGTTACTCTGGTAATTAAGCACGGTTATTAGGCAAAATCCCCCGCTCTCATCGCCATGTATGTCACTCCACCCTCTTCTAAGCCAAGGCTGGAGTGAACGCAGGGGTGTGAGCTCTCTCTCCCTCCTCACCCCTGCCTCACTGAGCAGGTCTTGGGCATCAGCCCCTCCTCTCAGCCTCTCCTTCATGTCAGCCTTCCACTACTCAAACAGCAGCTTCGCCTGGAAAGCTTCTCCCTTGCCACCTGGTCTGCTCCCCTACCCTCATCCAAGAAGCTCTTCAAAAGTCCCCTCCAGGGTCCCTTAAACACCTGTTCTTCGGGATTCCCTTAGCACCTTGGTCTCATGAAAGACCCAGCTGCCATAACAAAGTACCACAGACTGAGGGGCTGAAACAGCTTATTGTCTCATGCTTCTGGAAGTCCAAGATCAAGGTGTCCGCAGGAAGATCAAGGTATCTTCTGGGGCCTCTCCGGTCTGTCAGCAAGTTTTGTGCACCCTATCTGCTGTGGGCTAAACTTCCCTCAAGATTTGCATGGAGATAAGGTCTCTAAAGAGGGGATTAAGCTAAAAGAAGCACTCAGGGTGGGGCCCTAATCCAACAGGACTGCTGTCCTTTTGAAAAGAGGAAGGGCTAACAAGAGGATGCACGGAGAAGAGACTCCAAGGAAACACACCAAGAAGGCGACTGGCTGCACCCTGGGGAGAGAAACCAACACTACCAAGACCTTGGATCGTGGATTTCCAGCCTCCAGAAGCACGGCAGAATCAGCCACTGCTTAAGGCGTTCAGTCTGTGGCGCTTCGTGATGGCAGACCGGGTCTTTTGTGAGACCGTCAACCATGAATTCTCATGACACAGGACACATACAAAAGGAACTTGGAAAACATTTTGTGAGCAAATGCAAAAATAAGTGAGTGGAGTGACCCGTGTCACAACCACGTGGCGTCTCCCAATTCTCTCCCTCTGTGCTCCAGAAATACACAGATTTTTCCGTTTTCAGCACTTACTCATTCTTCAAAATCCTTCTGGGACCTTCCTCCTGACTCTCCTGCACAGAAAGTCTAGTCTCCTCTACCTGTGCAAAGCCCTAGGGTGGCACCCATCACACGGTGACATAACCATGGGATTTTTGTATTCTAACAGTGATGTTTCACACTATATGCAAATATACTTTGTCACCCAGCCTCAACAATTACATACCGCCCCCCTGGCCCTCACTGACTACAGCAAATCTCATGCAAAGGTGAGTATGCCCACAAACTTTTCAGTGCTTTATCTACCAGTGATAAGCACAAGTCCATAATCACACCTAAAATAACAATTAATTCCCTAAAACAGATCTCATATTTAGTTAGTGCCCCAATTTTCTTGTCTCGCAATGTCTTTCTGTAGCTGAGTGACTTGAATCAGGATCCAAGTCCTATCCACAATTGACAATTTCCTGTACATCTCTTAAGTGGCTTTAACCCTATCTTAATGACAACATGTTAAAGAGACCAGTTGATCTGACCTGCTGATGCACATGTTCTCTGAACCCTGGCACTTCTGGCAGTCCGTCCTGGGGACTCCTTCAATGGGAGACTATCTTTTTTTTTTTTTTGAGTTGGAGTCTCAATCTGTCGCCCAAACTGGAGTGCAGTGGCCGCTCCCGGCCACCGCAGCCTCGACCTGCTGGGCTCCGACAATCCTTCCACCTCAGCCTTCCAAGTAGCTGGAACTACAGGTGCGCGCTACCACACCTGCCTAATTTTTGACTTATTGTAGAGATGAGGTCTCACTAAGTTGTGGGTCTTTCCATAGGCTCCATGGCCCTCCTGAAGCCCTGACCAAAATAAAAATCTCATTCTAACTTGGTTTTGTTTGTTTTTTACTTTTTTTGTTTACTTATTTACTTACTTATTAGGTATTTATTGAGAGACAGGTTCTTGCTATGCTGTCAAAGCTGGCCTAGAACTCCTGGCCTCATGTGGTCCTACCACTGCAGCCACCTGAGTAGTCACTTGACTTTTCCAACTGGAAAAAGGTATACACAATTTAAGGCTAAAAGTTATAAAATCACCTTTTCCCCCCTTTGAGACAGGGTCTCTCGCTCTGTTGCCCAAGCTGGAATGCAGTGGCACGATCATAGCTCACTGCAGCCTTGACCTCCTGGGTTCAGCCTCAAACTCCTCAGTAGCTGGGGCTACAAACATGTGACAACACATCTAGCTAATTATTTTTATTTTTATTTTTGTAGAGAGGAAGTCTCACTATGTTGTCCAGGCTGGTCTCAAACCCCTAGCCTCAAGTGATCCTTCGGCCTCAGCCCCTCAAAGTGCTGGGATCACAGGCATGAGGGGAATGAAATGATGTCATTTAAAAGAACAGTTAAAAAAATAACCTCGTGGGTCAGATGAGCTTATGTAGGGGCTCGAGGACCACTTGGCCTGACTGCTGGCGTCACTGGTGGCCATTCTCACACCCCTGTAGAAAGGAGGCATTTTACATCCCCAAGCAATCTTATTGAGAAATATAGTGTCATTTTATACTTACGCTTAATTACGTACCGATATTAGTCATATGCCACTTAACAACTGTCCCTTATGCTTTTTCTATGAAGGAAAAGTTGTGCTTTTTTTCTGCAAAGAACACTTGTACTGTCTTATATAAATCTGAGGGTTTTCCCACAGCCCAGAGCTAATCAAATCAGAAACCTCAAAACCTTTATTTCCCCTGCTCTTCAAGAAGACCACCTGAATGTTATTTTAGGATCACATATTAATTTTAGGGAGAACACTAAATCTGCCAGGCCTGCCACTCACGCACATGGGCATCACAGGACAGAAACATCCAGAGAGCGCCATTCCAATCAGGGCCCAGGTTCTCATTAACCAGGATTAGACCACCTGAGTGAGTGAGCTACAAGGGTTGGGGCACGTTTTCATAGTCCAAAGATTCCCAGTGTTACTCAGACTCTACCTTTGTTTTAGATCACATTGTTGGTCTTCAAAGAAAGCACAACAAGACACCCGAGATAAGGTACAGGATATGACTTTCACAGCAATCAGAAAGAGGTGAGGGTTTTAAAAGGGGTTGAAATGGGGCTGCCCCATGATCTTCGGCATCTGAGAAGTCTCCAGGAATGCAGAGAACAACCCAAGTCTGGGGGAAAAGGTTCAGAACAATTTTGCAGGAAGGCTGTTTGTATTTGCTCTTTTAACTTTGTAAATTGCTGGTACAAGCCTCCTACAGAATGGATTTGCTTCTTTCTAAGAGAGCGAAAAAACACCTCACTGCACATTATTCTTTCCTTTGATAGTCACTGAATCAATTTGACCTGTTTCCCCCATTCTTAAGGAGCAGTGATGCTCATATAAATATTATACTGTCTCACCAATGTATTCCCTAGAACGCTATCAAATGTGGAATGAAAGAGAAATTTAAAACGGTCCATCTAAAAAGAGGCTAATAAAGACATGGAAACAACTTATGTGCCCATTGATGAACGAATGGATTAAGAAAATGTGAGGTGTGCATCTTCACAATAAACAATGTAATCTAAAAACACAACATCCAAATTGCTCCAAAATCCAAAATGCTTCAAGATCTGAAACACTGTCAGCACCATATAAGGCCCAAAGTGGAAAATTCCACACCTAAATCTCACGGGAAGGGTCATAGTCAACATGTAGGTACACAACACACAGATTATTCAGCATCCCAAGGGAAACATGAAATTACCTTCAGCCTATGTGAGTCTGGCGTGTATGAAACATAAATGAATTTCACCTTTGCATCTGCCCCATCCCCAAGTAGCTCATTATGTATGTGCAAATATCCCCAAATCTGGAAAAATCCCAAACTGAAAACACCTCTGGCTCCGGGTGTTTGGGATAAGGGATTGTTATCCTGTAAACACACACACACACACACACGAATATTATTCAGGTTTAAAATCCTGCCTTTTGCAATAACACAGATAGACCTGGAAGACACTATGCTAAGTGAAAAAAAGCCAGGCACAGAAAGACAAATTCTAAACCATCTCACTCACATGTGGAAACTGAGGAAGTCAAATTCATAGAGATAGAATAGAATGTGGGTTACCAGGGCCTTAGAGGGTGGGAAAAGGGGAGGGGGGTTGGGTCTACAGATACACAATTTCAGCTACAAAACATAATTTCTTGACACCTAATATAAAAAGTTTATAATTTTAAATGTAAATGAAAATAAAAGGCTAATAGCTATAACAATTTAACTTACAGAGGACAAACGTATGACTATCCCAACTAATAGAAATCTTAATAGCGCTGTGTTTTCAAAGAATGTTTCGCTTTTAAAGCTATATTTAGCTTTAAAAGAGTCTTCAGATCATCCGAGTGCATTCATGCACATTCTCTTCAGAGGCAGGAACCCTTCGACACTGGGCCTGCATGTTACTGTGTCTCCCACAGGGACACCTCTGCCCTGCCAACTTGCCAAGGCCACTGCCCAACCAGATCCAACTCATCGCTCTGCTGGGAGAGGGGCCTCCGCTCCCATGCACATCACCATTTTTTTTTAACATCATAAACTCTCATTTACATGACTCTCCAGATTAGGAGAAGCCTCTGGCAAGGGGCCTCAGCTTTTTCATGTCCTCACAACCATCTGCGGAGGCACAGGCAGGCTCTGGGTAAAATGATTTTTATCGTACTTGTATCATTCTTTCACTTCCTTAATGGCATCTGCAAGACCTGCCGTGACTGCCCGATACCCTGTGGCAGTCAGCAACATGAGACCCAGAATCCTCTTCTCCCCATTTTTAACCCGAGACCCCAAATGCATCATACAACTGTGTCATTGGGCAGCCCATGGGTATCAACACGGAGTCTTAAACATAGACAATAACGTAAATATGTTGAAACCAATGACAGGTCTGCTTCAAAACTGCATTTCTTAATTTTAAGGCAAAACATGTAGCTTTCTTCAGTGTTTCGTTTAATAAATAAATTAGCAATGAGCCCGTGAGTGGGAATGAGTCAAAGAGTGCTTCTAAGTTCTGAGGCTCAAAAACATATATATGACTTCCTTTGCAGCTGCCCAATTAATGCCATCCATAAAGCCACTCAAATACTGTGTCTGGGCTGAAATCCAATTAAGTCATTTCTGTCTGAATATCCCCAAAGAGCCTCCTGCCGAGCTCAAAGTGGAAATAATCATAAATGCCAGATTAGCTGTGTAAGCACTTCCAGAGCTAAAACCAGACAAGAGCAGGAAAATCTACATGCCCGGCCTTTTAACTGGGCACAAAGAAAGAAAAGACATTTCAATGACCATCTGGCAAAGAGTCAAACCCATTTGCTTGTCCAGCCAGGTCTTCTCAGATAATCCTCATTCCATGTACGCGCCAAAGAAAAGCTCTGGTCGCTTCATTGACACACATTTTGAAATGATCAACTTTGGCTTCACAATGCCGTTCTCTGCAGTGAGGAAACAGGCCCAAGAAGTCATGTCAAGTTTTCTCTGGATTCAGAACTCTACTCCACCAACCCTTATAATGAAGTACATCCTTGAAATGAGTAAATCCTGAAACTCACCACTGCCTCTATGTATATAATTTGTCCTGTAAAAACATGCAAGGAAAGCCAAATCTATTGAGAGCCGGGATAAGACAGATTCACCTAATGTGTCAAATTCCTCCTTCACCTTGCAACCCATGGCTCAGATTTACAACTCACGAAACACACAGTATCTTTAGGTTACATACAATAGCCGAAACCAAGAGTGTTCTAACCACAAATTCCAGAAACAGAAAGGGTCTGGCCTGTCTATTCATTCCAAACAGATCCTACCTGAGACCTACTGAATTAGAACAGCTGTGGTTTATAAAAGCGTCTCGGTGGTTTTGAAGCCCAGCCCATTAAGAACCACTACTGTGGGGGAAGTGAAGAAGGCCCAATTCAAGAAACCCTCATTCTCTAAGCCCTCATAATTGGGAAACAAGGGCTGTCTGAAAGATGACAAACCCAGGTAAAGATGCTGGCGACACCCCTGTATATGATGCAGAGGCCATACGGTTTTAAACTGGATACAAACCCCATTCTACATCTTCCTTCTATATGATCTTGAGGCTGCTAATTAACCTCAGAGACTAGGTTTCTTTGGAGACAACGGTAGTCACCTTGTCAATAGAATGAAATCAAAGTCACACTCACTCAAGGAAAATGCATCGCACATCTGCTGTGCAGCACCGTACATCCGTAAGACACAGCACAGACGCTGCCTTTCTCGGGTGCTCAGCCCAGGGAAGGGGCAAAGTCATTCAGGGGATGACACAGAAGTGCTTGTGCATTTTATTCGCTACAAGAAAATGTGCCTCTGAGAAACATCAGCTAAACTTTTCCAGGTAATTTCTGAAACAGGTATGCACTATCCAAAATATCTGCCTTAGAATTTCAAATTCTATGGAAAGAAGCTCAATGCTTGTTTGTAGTAACATAATCATTTTAGACTACAAACTAACACGTGATAGAGCAGAACTCCCCGCCCCCAGACTGACCTTCAAAGCTAGAGGAACTACACTGTCTCTCTGGACTGCTTCTCCAAGAAAAACTTTCCTAATTTGAAAATGACAAGAAGGTTTCCTAAGACCTCACCCTCCCAATCTTGTTCTCTCTTCTAGAAGGACTTCGATTTAATTCATTCGACAGGGATTTGCTGAACGTTTTACTGCGAGCATCATGCTTGATGCCAGACACACAACAGACATTGCTAATATCTCCCTCACCCCCACAAGGCAGACGAAAACGACAACTGGGTGGCAAGCGACAAGACAGGGGAACTCAGGATGTTACCAGTCATCACCCATGACTGATGTATGTGACACAAGTCCAACAGGGATGTTGCTATGGTTTGGCTATCTGGCCCCTCCTTGTGTTGAAATGTTATCTCCAGTGATGGAGGTGGGGCCTAAGGGGGCGTTTGGGTCATGAAGAGATCCCTCATGAATGGCCTGGTGCATCCTCACTGTGACAAGTGAGTTCTTGCTCTACTAGTTCTGCAGAGAACTGACTGTTCAGAGGACCCTGACACCTCCCTCCTCGCTTGCTTCCTCTCTTGCCATGTAATCTCTGCACACTAGTTCCCTTTCATCTTCCACCATGAGAGGACTCAGCTCGAGCTCCTCGCCATGGTAATGCCATGCTGCTTGTACAGCCTGCAGAACCGGGAGCCAAATCAACCTCCTTTCTTTTTCTTTCTTTGAGTCAGAGTCTCACTCCATCACCCAGGCTGGAGTGCAGTGGCACGCTCACAGCCACCCCAGCATTGACTTGCTGAGCTCCGGCGATCCTTCCACCTCAGCCTTCCAGGTAGCCGGAACTACAGGCATGTGCCCGGCTATTTTTTTTTTTTACTTTTATTGTAGAGATGAGATCTCGCCAAGTTTCCCAGGCTGGCCTGCGGGCTCAGGCAATCCACTTGTCTTGACCTCCCAAAGTGCTGGGATTACAGACTGGGCCTCTGAGCCTGGCCTTCCACCTTTCTTTATAAATGACGCAGCCTCATGTATTCCTTTATAGCATCACAAACAGACTGAGACAGACGTCCACTACAGAAAATGGACATGTGGCTGCCACAGGCCTGTGAATGATGCCCGACACTTGCACTGCCTCTGCAGACAGCGTGGACCCTGAGGGGCCTGGCCTCTCACACAAGACCTGGGCAAGCAACTCTGAGTGGAAGTTGAGGGTGTGTGCAACTCCTGTCTTGCCCTTCAACTTGCCAGGTTCAGTCCCTCATCTGGCTTCTCAAGAGTCCCAAGTTCTGACTCACTCATGGACAGTTTATGGATAGCACTCTGTCCACATCATCCTGCAAGGCTGACGGGCAGGTTTCCAAGTCTTCATCCAAGCTGCTGTATGAATTGTGGCCAGGGACAGTACACGTTGGAGACCTTCCTTGAGGAGCACTGAATCAGCAGATGACACTCTGTGAGTACGGCTGTCAAACCACTACCGATTCATAACAGTTCTACACATAGGGAGATGGGTCGGTGACCTGATTTAGTGAACAAACACTGCTTTGGAATGCAATGCCAGCTCCACCACTTACTGGCTACAACTTTCAGCAAGATGACTTACTATCACTAAAGCTCAGTTTCCTCCTGTAAGATGGAGGAGAAAGACAAAAGGATTATCTTCCAGACTTGTTGTATACATTAAATGGCAGAAAGCACCCTGCAAAGCTCCATGCACATAGTAGGTACTCAAAGAAAATGTTACTTTGTTCTCCCGACTGGACACAGAAGTGACTCTCATTACAAAGGGGGCTGAGGGCCAACCTGCCCCCAAGCACCCTCGAGTTGGGCCTGCCAGGGAAAAATAAGAACAACCCCTGAGGTTGTTCCACGCCATAGATAAGGACCAACCGGGAGACAACAGGACAATGAGAGTGGCGATCACAGTCCCTTCTCCCTCCCTACCCTTCCTTTGTGCCACACCCACTCTCCTCACTCCCTGCCAGCACATGACAAAGGTCTCTCTCATGCTTTGTCCCTCAATCTTGCTACCTTGCCATCTGTTAACGCTGTGCATTATTTTTGTGCAAACAGACTATAAAAAGAAAAAAACATGCCCCTCCACCATGCATCATGTACACACATGACAATAAAGACAAGGTGGTCAACAGCCATAAGGGCTAGCGGGCAGAGGTCCCTAGAGTGACATCCAACAAGAGGGCAGATGACCACAGACTCCTCCCCGAGGAGACGATGGATCAGATGGCCTCTGATGAGTGACCAGGGTCACAGGGGAGGGCCCAGGGCATGGAAGCATATTCACACTATAGATCTAAAAGACACACACATAGGTGGCCCAAACCTCCTCGGACGCCCTGTAGAACTCAAGCCGCAATGCATCAAGGAGAAGAAATGCCAAGGGCTTGGTGCTCCCAGCTTGCATCTCCATTCCATCAACTATCTAAGCTTCCCTTCCCTAATTTTGCTTTCTTCTCCATTTAGGAAATTAGAAAATGTGTCTGTCTCCAATTTTCCGGCGCTGCTCCTCTACTTCAAGGCCCCTCAGAGAAGACCAGCAGGGATCCTACCATCCACCTGTAAATGCATAGAATCCGGAACCTCAAGCTCAGAACGTGAAGTAGCAAAGTACCTCCACGAACTTTCTCCTGCATCAAGCCTCAATTCCCCCTTCGTGCTATTTGCTCTGCATTCTCTACTTGGAAGATTCCTCTTTCTGACAAACAACAACAAAACACAGATGTTCCTGAAAGTTGACCAGCTGTGCTCCTGCAACGGGTCCTACCAGACACCAAGTGGCAAGCCTGCTCTCTCAGTCCATCTGCCTCAAGCAGACCAAAAACGGAAAGAACTTTTTTTTTAGATCTTAGAACTTTGAGGCTAACCCCACCTCGGCTGGATTTCAGCCTTCTCTGTGCTAATCTCTCTCTCACACACACACACACACACACACACACACACACACACACACACACACACGCCTCTCTCTTACATAATCCTAAATTATATACTGTATTCCTTTGCCTTCAGCACCCAGGTTTAAGGCCCAGGAACTGTGTGCCTCAGAGTCTCATGCACTGAAGAGGAAAGGAAACAGACCAATGACAATGGCAATCATTTACCGAGCCTACCCTGGGTGCCACGGACCAGGCTAAGCCCTTCTCATGCATGACCACCGTCGGCCCGAATGACAGGATGACACTTTATCATCCTCGTAGGGGCAGAGAGACAGCAAGGCACGCGGTCAGAACACAGAGCCCACTGATTCGGGAGCCTTTGGCCTTGACCCTGTGCTTGCCGCCCTGGTGCCAGAGACCAAGAAGAGCCACGCTGCACTGACCTTTTCTTCCTGAACAGTGAGGACTGAGGAGAACACGCAACCCGGTCTCTGTCAAAGGGTGGTGAAAGACACACCCAAGGATGCTGCAGGAACACAAGACAGTGTGGACAAATGAGAGATTTCCTCACCACCGAAAGCGAAGTTTACCAAAAACTCTTCAGGGAATTGTCACACACCTTCCAAAATCTGGTCTGTGTTTTTCCCTCCCTCTTACAAAAAGAAAAGAAAAGTATGTCACTATTGACTTTCAATCAAATTCCTCACCCTGCCTCCCACAGTCAAGAACACAGCAGCCAGGTAAGGACCAACGGCTTCTCGAAAAGAACATATTTTACCCACTCTGGCCTTAAGGTGAAGGAAACCCCAAGCCAAAACAACCCAGTGACCTGTGGGTCACTGTTGTCCCATTTATGTAAACACCATAATTAGCTTTTTACAGGCTTTGATGCAGTGGCATTTTGTTTTGTTTGTTTGCTTTAAAATAATAGAAAGTTTTCAAAAAATTTAACAGTTCAGGTTTGGTGTAGCACATAATGAGACACACTAATGAAAATTTAGGAACCAGGAACACAGGAAACAGACCCAAATGCGCCTGGAAATGTGCATGATAAAAGCATCTCACATCACTGGGGAAAAGACAGATTTCCCAAGAAATGGCGGTAAGGAACTCTGTTGGCCATGGGGAGACACACCTCACACCCTACAACAGGATCAATTCCAAATGCATCCAAAACTTACAGGAAAAAGAAAATACCTGGTTCTCACACACATGAAGAGAAGCTGGTCTTCACTGATAGGAAAACAAATGTAAACTGGAACGATACTGAGATACCACCCCTCACCCATCATATTGTCAGAGATCAGAAAGCGTGATGGTGACACCACGGTAGCAAGGGTGACTTCCTGACTTTGATAACTGCCCTGTGAGTATTTAAGATGTTACCATCTGAGGAAGCTGGGGGAACAACTCAGAAAAACAAGGTAAGAACACTTGGCATTATTTTCCCCACATGCATTTATCAATGAAGAGATCTGACTACTGCTTTGCTACTGCACAGTATCTACGCACCGTTTATCCTCATTAGGTGAAGATTCATTTGCCCACATGAACTTAATTATCAAGAACGGCAGTGGGTTCACCACAGGCATCCCCATCTATGGAATCCATAAAAATGTCTTTTTAATCCAAGCTGCACAGATCTTTGGGGGACTTCACTATTCATATCCGATGATATAAAGATGAAAACATTTTTAATAGTTATTTCCTCTCTCTCAACCAATCCCTGAACTCTCTTTGTATTAAACTGAGGTATAATTCATACACTGTAAAAAATTCACCATTTAAAGTGTATACTTCCAGTTCCATGGGTTTATTCATTTTTAAAAACTAGACCTTAGTGTTTAGGCCTCTTCATTTTATAAAAAGAAAAAGGGAGGACGCTGGAAGAAGGAAAAAATAATGCCAGTAACCTAGTACTTAGATGTTTCCAGAACATTCTCTACACACAAGAATCTGTGAACCTTGCCCACAGAGAGGCCATCTGGGTGCCTGGGACAGGAAGGAAGCATCCCTTGAAGTAAGCTTTTGGCTAACTCTTTTTTAAACTATGCATTACTCTTTTAAATCATTTTTTTTCAACAAAATAACGTCAGAAGAAAACAAATGTTAAACGTCAGAAGATAACATTAGCTCCTACTCCTCTCACAGAATATTAAATCCTAAAGATACTTATGCTCAAAAACACATCTTCTGGAGGTCGGAGATAATTTAATATTGGCTCTGAAATAGATGGATCAAAACCGTGCATTAATGAAAATGTAGTTATAATTTCGTTCTCCTAGGAAATGAACCGAATCAAACTAACACAGCTCGTCATCCCACAGTCAGGCCTTACTTAGGATGATTAAACTGTTTAAAGACCTGCAGTTAGTGCCAGTAGCTTAAAAAAGTGATGAAACCAAAATGAATAAGCAGCGTCCACACCAAACTGCGGAGATGCTTTTTGTGCCAAATCAGCGAACTGGTTTTCTTTTCTAGAAACATCCTGTTTCTACGGGAAGGCAAAAGTTGCCGGGAGTCACAACGGAAGGAGCTTTGTTTTAAGATTATGGTGACAAAAGACTTTCGAGCATTTGCTCACTAAGACGGGTGCATCCTGAGTCATTGCAGCTCCAGCCACGGCTCACCCCAACTGCACTTCCCTCCTCTCCCTGGGCACACAGGAAACCCAACAAGATGAGGCTCCACGCCCCTCCCAGCCTTCCTGGCCTTTAAGAGATGCCATCAAGAGAGTAGCTTCCCTGGCACACGTGCAGAGCCTCTAAGAACCTCCCTTCCAAGCATCAACCTGAAGTTTATCCTATGTGGAGATTCATTGGTCCCCACGAACTTAAGAACAGTAACTGGTCAGCACATCCTGCACTGGCCCGCACAGCCTGGCAGCTTGCTGCTCAGGCATGCCGATTTTTTCCCTTTTAGAAAAATCTGAAAGCCATCTCTGCCCTTGCATTGCACAACATGGAACTGCACGGCAGGTGGTACCTTTCCATCCTAGAAGTGCGAGTTCAACACTCGCCAGCAAGGAATAGCACAAACTGGTTTTTATTTCCCATGTAGAAAAGTAACATCAGCCAAGACTTCAGAGTCCAACAGTATTTAAGGGTTCCCTGAAAACCAGTACCCCCTGAAATAGCAGTGAGGCCTTTCCAAGATTTTGGATCTGGCCAAATAGAAAGGATTAGACAGCCGTGTCGATTTTTTTTTCTAGGAGGGAGGATGCTGAAAGACAAGGTTTGGTGCTATAAGCTGTGAGTCAAAGATCTAAAAAGGATAATAAATGTTTATGTCTTAGGGACAGAAAGTTACAACCAAAAAGGGATTCTGATGACTAAATCCATTTCTAAAAGACGACTCTTGCAACCACCATCACAGCACACACTCACCCCACCTAGGGCCACTGAACCAACCACAGATAAGCAGTGACGCTTACAAGTCAAACGCTTAATAAAACTTATTCTATAAAACCAACTCCCGAGAGGGCGGGCAAACCTGTGAACTGTCGCCACCAATGTCTGTGACTACTCTAATTATACAAACTCCCTTTCTGTGGAATCAGATTTGTGTTGCATTTACTGGTGTCAAAGAGAAATGCTGATCAGGTCTTTTTCCAGTTCATTTAATTCACCTGACAGAGGTATGAGAAAGAACAAGCAGACAAAAAAAAAAAGAAGAGATAAGGAAAGTGATGCTGGGAACTTCTGAAACCACATTAAACCAGGGACACTCTTCTTCCCTGCCA
Organism: Carlito syrichta; assembly: GCF_000164805.1. Taxonomy (NCBI): domain Eukaryota; kingdom Metazoa; phylum Chordata; class Mammalia; order Primates; family Tarsiidae; genus Carlito; species Carlito syrichta. Next base: position 221,545 of record NW_007258358.1, read on the forward strand.
AACACAAAAGAAAAACCACGCTCTGAAGTCATCCAGCTCCCAGTATAAGACTAGATGCCGCCTCCCCACGAAGACTTGGGTCACATACTCATGTCCCCAGGTCTCTGTCTGCCACTGTGCCTCACCCATCCTCAAGCAGGCCCAAACCCACAGTGCCCTCATTCATTCATATAAATAAATATGTGACCCTTAAAACAGAAAATGTATTGAATTAGTCACTACTCTTTGTAATGGAAGTTGAGTATTTCATGAGATACTTAAAAGGAGGCCACAGGAAGTAGAGACACAGGCAACTGACACCGCCCCCCCCCAGCTCACATCAATGAAAAAAATGACTTTGTGCCTGCGAATGACTGCCTTTCCTAAACGGCTAATAAAAATCAGCCTTGACACCACAGCACCCTAGAGTGTGACCAACACATCAAACTTCCAGCTTCAGTCACTTTACACCATCCAGTTGGCATTCCGTGCGCATGCGCCTAACAAAAAGTCCTGTTGTCTGGACACCTGTGTAACAAAGCAGAATTGGCTTTCCAAAAAATACTTGGTTGAATGTATGACGCATAGCACAAGTCAACGACAACAGAGCTTTCAAATGCTAAAACGTTTTTCTCTTTTTACAAGTCTGATAAAGAACCTGACACTGATGCTTCTCATTTTAAATGACTGATGCTTTCCTAAAGTCTGGATGCAAATACCTAAATGCAAAAAGGCAGAAAAAGTACAGAAGAGCAAAGGGTGAGGGTAGGATGGAGGGGGAAGGGAGGGTTTTGAGGGGAGAGGATCTCAGGCTCTTAAATACCTGCTTGAACATGAGCAGAGTTTCTAGGACCAGGGCACGGTGACATTGGGGAATTCTCTGTTGTGGGGCTGTCCCCTGCACGGTGGGATGTTTACAGTAATCCCCTCCCTCCCTCAACTGGTGACAATCAATAATGCCCCCCAGACACTGTCGAATGTCGTTAGGGAATGAAATCACCCTGGCTGAGAACCACTCAACTAGAATATGTACAAATAGACCAAGTTTGTGGGTTTTTTTAACAGCAAAAATAAGGCAGGAATAGCCATATATATCCTAACTATCTTGGCATGATTAAACTATTTAGGCAGCAGTTGTTTTAATTACCCCTTCCAGAATAACTGAACAAAAAGGCACATTCAGTTTAACTCAAGGTCATGATTAGCTACGTCACCGTGTGCCATATACTTAGAAGACAACCTCGGAACTCTAGCTTTTTTGGAAGAGTGTGTACGGTATGCAATCATTTACTTAAGAAAATGAGAGATGATAAAAATAACTATGTATACACGTACTTGCTTGCATTAAAAATAAATATTATTATACATTTGTCCAAACCCGTTGAATGTACCCCCCACCAAGAGTGAACCCAGATGCAAACTCTGGACCCTGAGTGACCATGACATGTCACTGCAGGTTCATCAGTTGTGACCGACGTGTCACCCTGGGGAAGGAGTCGACAGTGAGGGAGTCTGCATGTGGGGGGAAATCTTTGTACCTTCAGCTCAGTTTTGTTGTGAGCCTAAAATTGCTCTTAAAAAAAAAAAAAAAAAAAAAGGAAAGGGGTAGGGAAAACGCATAGAATCATAGAATCAAGGGATTATTGGCAGTAGTGGAAAATTGTGGGGAGGGTGGAATTGGCAGTTGAGGGAAACTGCTAGGAGAGGGAGGGGCACACCTCATCAACAAGGGTGCTGTATAATCAATGTTTGTATTCCTAACCCCACATCTTTATGATAAAAAATAATAATAAATTTGAAAAAAAAGAATCATAGAATCGGATACAAAATAAGTCTTCTCTGAACACACCTTCTTTGCCTCTGGAACCATGTGAATAGTTTACATAATTATGAACCAATATTAATTTTTTTAAAGTCCAAAAATTAGCAGAATGAAGCCAACTGAATTATAAGCTGAGTCAGTAAATACAGAGACGAATTATCCCGAAAGACTGTGACAAACAGTAATATGGCTGTATTTCCCTTGTGTGATAAACCTTAAAGACAAAACCCTCTTCAGCTGTTTTCAGAACTCACATTGTTGGTAGTGACGTTGGTAGTTATTTTAAACATGACACACGATTAAAACATATACTGTGTTGTATACACAGAAAACAGAATCATCAAGCAAAGAAGTCATTATGCAAATATTCCTAGGGACAAAGATTTTCAGCATAAGAGAAAATGAATACAAATATAAAATCAAAGGCTACAATATTTTATAATCCTATTTTTGAATTAGAGCTATCAGTGCAAGTGTACAATAGATCATGTTAAAAAAAAATCAAGATGGGCCCAGTGGCTCAGCCTGTAACCCTGCGCTTTGGGAGGCTGAGGTGAGTGGATTGCCTGAGCCCGCGGATTCGAGACCCACCTGGGCAACTTGGCGAGACCTCATCTCTACCATAAATCAAAAAACTAGCCGGGCATGGTAGCACGCGCCTGTAATTCCGGCTACTCGGAAGGCTGAGGTGGAAGGATCGCCGGAGCCCAGTGGGTCGAGGCTGAGGTGGCCAGGAGTGGCCACTGCACTCCAGTCTGGGCAACAGAGTAAAACTCCAACTCAAAAAAAACCAAAAAACAAAAAAAACCAATCAAAACAAACAAAAATACCTTTTATCTGCTGAAAGGCCCAGAGACAATGACCAACCTGAGAGCAAGAAGCATCCTTAACCCCCCAAAATACCCTTTCTCTACAGGAATGACGGTTCTTGAAGATATGCAGACCCCCCTGGCTGGGATGGGACTTTCTGAAGGAGCCAGAAGTTCCCACCTTCTGGAGTGACATCAAGGACCATGGAGGTCCCTCAGGCAGCGCTCAGGCCAGGGCAGAGCAAGTGATGTGGATTTTTCAGGTCAGCTTGGGCTTCTATAGCATCAGTTCAATAGGTCAGCCAGTCAAGCGCCAGAGAGGGTCGTCAAGGGGCTTGTAAGCCTAGCCCCAGAAGTGTCAGCTCCAATGGGCTGGCAAGCCAAGCCTCCAAAATGTTGCAGGTTTGTTGAGCTGGCAAGCCTAGCCCCTGTGGAGTTTTGTCTTCTTCTGGCGGCTCTCCTGGTTCAACTGGCTCCAATGATCTTCTGCAGCCCTTCAGGTCGCCCCTCTTCAGGTCGAGGTCCTTGACTCATGCCCAGGAAGAATGAGGGTCACGGACAGTCGGAAAATGAGAAAGTAAGATTCACTGAGAGGACAGAGGAGCTCCAGCAGTGGGAGGGGACCCAAGGGGTTGCCCATCTAGGGCCGAACACCTGGTGCTTATATAGCCCTGAGTCCAAGCCGATTGGCTAGCACTAGCTGTGAGCTGTAGCTGTTCTGATTGGTCAGTATTAAGGTAGGGACCTAATGGTGAGCTGATTGGTTGCTTTTTGATCCCAGCAGTGAGTACCTAAGCTCTAGCTTGAGAGGCTTGCAGGGAACTTGTTTACCAATGCTGAGCCTGAGAGGTCTGCCAGGAGTTCTCTATGTTGTTACCAGAGGACCCGCCTGTCTGTCTGTCTAGCCTTTCTCTAGCTATCTCCTGCCTCACAAGCGAGGCAGCAGGAAAAGAGTCAACTACAGAATGTTACATCATGATTCCATAATTACTCTTAGAAACAAACACCAACTCACAGGTCACTTGTGGAGGATGCTGGCGAACCAGAACTATTTATCCTGAAAACTGCCAAAGAAAGGCCAAGACTTTCCTGAATAAAATGTACATCAGGGTCACAGCTGATGAGTGCTCTCCACATTCGAACAATCAAGGCAGAAGGAAGCACGGAATGAGAAAGTCACCACTCTTCAGCCCCTGTGAGCCATGGATGGGGGCCATGGCCATCCGGGCTGCTCACACGAGCCTCCTCACGACAGAGCGCACACAACACGGAAGCCGTCTTGCCAGAAAATCCAACCAGAGCGCCAGTTTACTAAAAGAAAGTGTGGGGACCTGGTCAGCAGACTCCAGACTGTGGGAAAGCCAGAGAACAAAAGACCCGGTTTCACCAACAATTCAAATGGAGGGGAAAAAAAAAAAAGAAGATGGGCAATCAATTGATCATCTAACTGCAATGTCTGAACCTTATTTGGATCTTGATTTGAACAACCAGGTTGTAAGTAAACATTTTGAGGCAGCTGGGAAAATCTGAACACTGAATGCCTATTTGGTAAAATTAAGGCATTAGTGTTATTAAAATACTGTGTTATTTTCAGATGATGGGACTTGATGTCTGGAATTCACTTCGGAAATAATCTATTAGGGCCTATAGGGGCTTAAAGGAAACAAGTTAGGCCAAGAATTGATAAGTGCTGAAGCAGGACGGTCTCCTCTATGAGCCTCTATATCTCAGCACTGCACTGAAGGGAATTATCCTGATAACTAAGGACTCACATCCACAAAGAGAGACAAGATCATCCTAAAATGTGAGGGTTCGAAGGACCTTCAAGAACCAACATGCGGCATATGGCCCTCTGCACGCGAAGGTGGACAAAGCAACTCTTCACCCAGGGCACAGAGCGAGTTAGCAGTGAGGCCAAGATGGGAACCTCAGATCCCTCTCTCCAGTCCCGACAGCAGGACTGGGTGGAAGAGGAGGGTTGGGGAAGGGCTCGGATGAGCCAGTACGGCGCCCGTGACATACTTGTGACTCACCAGCTCGCTTTTTAGAATCAACTGCTAACACACTGCGGCTCTTCCTTTCGCTCTTGAATATACTTCCAAAAAAAAAAAGATTTGGTAGTTTGAGCTCCACTCTCCTTCCAAACAGAATAACCAGTTCACTTGATACAATCTGGAGAATTTATTTCGATGTTAAATATGCAACAGTATGAAAATATTCAGTAGCCTATCAAATACCACCAGCAGCAGCAGCAGCAGCATCATTTTACACAGATCGAATTATGGCCACGACTCACAGGCTCTAAGAGGGTGCAACCACAAATTTGCCTGGGTTGTCAAAGTAGGAAAATTAAACTCTGTATTAAGCACCTATAGAGAAAGGTCATTGTGATCAGAATCTTCATCAAGTGAGCCAATTACTTACTCTAGCGAAGTATCAACTGCACTGAAATTCACAGAAAGAATATCTCTAAGACAGGGAGCAAAGACAAACTGCAGCATCGCTCTGCTGGTGAGGACCGTGAGGAGGGGAAGGTTAGCTCACTACATTCCTGCGGTCACAGCTCCAGTCCAAGGCATGGCCGCCCCGACAGTCACCAAGCCTTCCTTCACACCAGTTCACTCTTCTTCCAGAGTGGAGAGGAAACACGCAGCCACAGAGGTTACACGCGAGAGATGCAGAACGACCCATTTCTGGCATCACTTCCTCCAGTTTCTCCCAATGAAATCAACATTCTCTAACAAGTCACTAGAACTTAAATCCTGAAAGGAAGGATTAAAGACCTTCCTGCTGCTCTACCTCTTTATTTAACAAATGAGAAAATGAGGGTGCATTGGTTTCAGGGCAGCTCCCACATGCAGTGACCACCCCTCCAACTACATTGCTCAAGGATGTTTCCGGAGCCCCAAGTTTACGCAGTGGGAGTCGACAGCCTCCAAGTGACGCTGTCCAATTCTTGTCAAGATCTAATGCCACAAGCACCATCCCGGTGGCTGGGGATGCAAAAGGGAGGAGGGTCGGGTTCTGGCTGGTTTCCCACCAAGCCCTGCGGGCAAGGGCTCTCCTCTCTGGCCCTGCGGGGTGCAGGCTGATCGGCCAGACCCTTCCTTCGGTACAACTCAGAAGCTGAACATTCCACCCATGTCTTGCCTGTGGGCATCAGCTGGGGGCAAGAGACCCAAGATGGGACAGAAGCCTTAAAGAAAATAGCACAGCCCGCTAAAGCCACCTAGGCGCTGTTCTCCCACCAGGCATGCCCAGAATGGAGACTGGAGGCTCCAAAAGCCCCCAAGCACCTTCCTCTGAGATGGGGACAGGGGGGTGCAGTAAGAGATCCCCTCAAGTGATGAGACTCTTCTTGCAGCACTGCCTGGCGCACTTCTCAAAGGGCCCAGGATACGGGGACTCCAGCAGGGTGGAGGTGGCCACACTCCCAGGCTGCCCACAGAATACAACCCCTCATGGTCCATCCTCGAATCCAGTCACCTGCCAGCCTATGGCAGAGAAAAGTCCAGAGCTCAGCAACCAATCTCAGCAGGGCAAGATCTATGAAAAAGAAGCGGTGGACCATCATGCAAGCTGCAGGAAGTCAAGAAACGAGACTCTCATTTTAATCCGATCACCAGATTCTAATGACGAATGAGCTAGTCCTTAGTGGATTACTTTTACATCTAAGCGTTTAGGTCTATTTACGGGTTGTGATGAAGAAGAAATGGCTTACTGTATTTTTAGCTCACAAATCAACGTTTAATTCTTCCTCTTCTACAAATAGGAAGTAATACTCCACGGAGTAGAAGCAATAAAAATTAAGATGTTTTGAAGCTAAGCCAGTTCTGCGCCTCTGCATTCAATATCTGAATACACATTACAGCGTTAGACTGACTCAATCAGTTGATGAGGACAAAATTCAACATCCATTTGTGGAAACTTAGTTGACAACCACCATATGCAACCAGCCCTTCCTGATCTGCTGGTGAGGCCACTTGTTCCCTACGTGTGCCCTGGCCAGCACCAGCATCACCTGGAGCTTTTAAATCTTTATTTATTTATTTATTTATTTATTTTTTAGGTGGAGTCTCAGTCTGTCACCCAGGCTAGAGTGCAGTGGCACGCTCACAGCCACCCCAACATCGACCTGCTGGGCTCCAGCGCTCCTTCTGTCTCAGCCTTCCAAGTAGCCAGAACTACAGGCACATGCTACCACACCCGGCTAGTTTTTATTTATTTATTGTTGAGATGAGGCCGCGCCACGTTGCCCAGGTTGCTCTCGAGCCCATGGGCTCAGGCAATCCCCTCACCTTGGCCTCCCAATATGCTGGGATTACAGGCTTAAGACACCGCTCCCAGTCCGGGCTCTTTTTAAAAATGCAGAACACTGGGGCTCACCCCAGCCCAGTCTGGGTTTTAGAGCCACAGACCGGGGAGTCAGGTCCCCACAAGCAGATTCTGACAGGCAGTGTCTTACTGCTTGTTCCTCAGGTGGGCTTTATTGCTCCTACTGGAATGTTACCTAGAAAGAGAATCATTTTCATCAGAAAGACTCAGAGAACACTTTTTCAACGAGAAGGTACTCTCTTGTCTTAAGAATTGAGCTAATATTTTTCTAACTGAATAAAAAGTTGTTAGACACCTGGGTTCGGATGCCACATAGAACTGCAACCTTGGCCAATCAGCTGAGGAAGGTGGGTTGGGACCCACTAGGGTGCTGACATAGTCTGAGCAAAAGAAAAGGGAGAATGGCAGAGAAGTGTGCATTAAATAGATCACGGTCATGTTCTGTCCTAAATAGCAAATTATCTGCATCAGCTTAAAATTCTAAAAAGATAAATACAACTAGAATAAAACCATAAGAACCCAAACTGACAGATAAGAGATACAAGGCTCTGACTAGTCTTCCTCTGTCAAAAACACAATAGATTTAACACTGATGGCTTTTGTCCTAAAGCACAGACTATTGAATTACAGTGGTCTGTAGCCTCCTTAAGATATTTAAGAATTAAGAAAAGGGAGAGAAACCAAAAAAAGCATGCTTTCCATAGATAAGGAACATTGAAAAACAAAACATAGAAAACCCCAGGAGAAGACACCTTGGGGAAGGTCTGTCTGCACTGGCCAACGGAAGCATCTTCTATAACCTATAATTGCAATATGTAGTGCAGTAGCTATAATACTGTATAACTATAGATATATGTAAATATGGAAAGTACATATTACGTGTATTACTCTTCAAACGGAGATGAAGATAATAGCCGTTTCAGAAAATCAATCTCTATTAATGAGAAAAGTTCATTTGGATAGAGTGTAAGTATACAAACCAGAGGGGAAAAAGAAACCTAAGGACAGGAAAAAGTCTGAAAAGTCATAATCTAAATGGGGCTGAAAAAATGGGAAAAGAGGAATTTCCCTTTCCTTTTAACTTGCTTTTGAGCAATGGCTTGAACTCCACCAAAAAAGCATTTTAACGGCGAGGGAGTTTGAAGGACACAAAAATCCTTTAAACCAATGACAGCAATAGTATCTGGGTTTTCTAACCTTCATCTGCAATTCACATAACTGATTTAAAAAAAAAAAAAAGCCTCATTTTACTCAGAATTGGTCACCTTTCTCCCAAAGTCTCACTTCTAACCCCCTACTGCTATTCAAGTAAATGAAGGTGAACAGAAAGTCAGAACTGAAGAACTTTTCCAACCCGGCACCCACCTTTCCATATCCTGATACAGCAGACTCACCTTGGAAGGGGGTCACCCCTACTGTAAATCGCCACTGGCTGGTGGCATGTGGCACTGCGGAAGGCAGGGAGACAGCAGGAAGCCCAGGCTCACTTGGTCCTGCCCGTGGGCCAGGGGCCTTGAAGTCAGGGGTCTACAGGTGTTTCTAATGGAATGGGATCATCTTACAACACCAGCATGGGTTAAAATTTAAGCCTGGGCAGCGAGACCTCATCTCTATAATAAATCAAAAAATCAGCCGGGCGTGGTAGCGCATGTCTGTAATTCTGGCTACTTGGAAGGCTGCGGTGACCGGGAGCGGCCACTGCACTCCAGTCTGGGCGACAGAGTGAGACTCCAATTCAAAAAAATAAATAAATAAAATTAAAAAATGAAATAAAATTTTAAAAGGAGCAGTCTTCACTGGCCCATCCCATCCCCTCACTGTCATCCAGGAGAGAGAACAGAGCTGTTTCCCATCATAATGGAAGCTGACAGGGACATCCTTGTGGGGAGGGAAAACTGATCACAGCTGCCACCCCACCCAACACCCCACGAGGTGGCATCTCCACCACAGGGTGGGCCCCAGTGAGCACGCTTTGATCAGCTCGAAAAGCCGTAACCAAAGACCCGAGACGGGGGTTTAACAACTGACATTTACTTCTCACAGTCCTGGGGGGGGGGGCAAGCCCAAGATCAAGGTGCCAGCAGACCTGAGACAGACCAGTGAGGGCCCACTTTCTGGCGGGCCAATGGCTGTCTTCTCACTGCGTCCTCCTGAGGCAGAAGAGAGCTCCGCTGTGGCTTCTTAGAGGGGCAGTCATCCCCCCCGAGGGTCCCACCCTTACTGACCCTTAACTACCTCCTCAGAGGCCCCATCTCCAAAGACAGTCACATTGGGGGTTGGGGCTTCACCCCATGAATTTCCGGGGGACACTAACATTCAGTCCATTGCGCTCAGAGGTGGAGGAGATGGCCCAAGCCTACAGGCACGACCGTGTCAGAGCTGAAGGCCTGTCCCGCACCGTCCACAGTGCTCAGCAGAAACTCCTTCTGAGTGAGGACAACAGACCCGGAAAAGGCCAGCCACGTGCAGGGCTGAGGGTCAGAGGTGAGGAGGGCGAAGGTAACAGCTGCTGCCTGGTGCCACCATGCCCACCACCGGTCCAGAGTAGGACCCGTAGCAAAGGGGAGGCAGGAGGCAAGCAGGGCTCAGCCCTGCATTCGGGACAGCCCCTGCAGGCCCAAGCCAGCTGAGGCTTCGCTGGTCCCCTCCATGAATGGCACAGCACTCCTCCCGGGATGGTGATGTTAGGATCACACTTTACAAATAAGGGTGCTAGCCAGGCTTGGTGGCTCAGCCTGTCATCCCGCACCTTTGGGAGGCTGAGGTGAGTGGATGCCTGAGCCCGCGGGTTCGAGACCCGCCTGGGCAGCGAGACCTCATCTCTACAATAAATCAAAAAATCAGCCAGGCGCAGTAGCACGCGCCTGTAGTTCCAGCTACTTGGAAGGCGGAGGCGGAAGGATCGCCGGAGACCAGCAGGTTGAGGCTGCGGTGGCCGGGAGCGGCCACTGCACTCCAGTCTGGGCGACAGAGTGAGACTCCAACTCAAAAAACAAACAAACAAACAAAACAAATAAGGGTGCTCCAGCAGCAGCCGGGAACCTGCCCAAGGCCAGCAGCCCCAAGGGTGAGAGTGGGACTGGCAGGAGGCGCCTGGCCCATGAGAGGTGGAAGGAATGAAGAGGTGGAGGAGGGAGGAAGGGGCAGAGGCACAAAAGGCAGCAGGGGAGATGGGGAACAACTCTCTGGGACCCGGGAGTCAGGCTGGGCTGCAGCCACCACAGGCAGACACCAGGCTCACCATGGAGTCAGCTCCACGGAGAGTACTCGACAGAAGGCTTGACTTCACTCTCACAAGCCTAGGAGGTCAGCATTACCTCCTTTTCCGAAATGGGTGGCCGAGGCTTGAGCTGAAAGAACACACCTGGCATCTCATGCCTGGAGAGGAGGAGACACAAGCTCCAAACGGAGACCAGGGCCGAAGCCTTTCTGGAACCTTATTTATCTGTTCTTATCTGGTGTGCTGAAGCAAATAAATATTAGACCTGGTGGCGGTGCTTGCTTTGGGTCCAGATGACACTCCAGGGAGACACAAATTAGTTCACTGGGGCCAGCCTGTTCCTTGTACTTACTGCTTTCTGGAACAGCCCAAGCTAACACTCCCAGCCTCCCTGAACTACTCGTCCTCTCCCGGACTGTCCACACACCGTTCCCAGGGCTGGTGAGACGAGTCGGCGCTCAGAGCTGTGTCTGGCACACAGTACACGCTCAGGTAATGATAACTATTGCTATTACACAGATTCAGGACAAATGTCATTTGTCTGTCAACAGAGCCATTTGCACACATATTTTTTTCTGCCCTGCACTGGGTGCTGGGATTGTTTGTAATTTACCGTTTGGTACACAACACTGATCACGGTGTCCTCAATGGAACAGATGATCAATAAAAGGCTGGCTGGATGAATGGATTAATTAACTGATGGAGAGACGTGTGGCGAAAGGGACGTGAGAATAAGGCAGAAGACAAATGAGAAAATCGACAGATGGGCACAGAGTGGATACAGACACACGGGGACACACACACACACCATAAAAAGATGCAGAAAAACAACAGGTAAGAAGTAGTAAGTGCAGGGAACAGGATAGCCCAAATGAAGTCATTTGTGTCTCCCTAGAGTGTCATCTGGACCAAAAGCATGCACTGCCACCAGATCCAACATTTATTTTCTTCGGTACACCATATAAGAACAGATAAATAGACTCAGCACTTACTAGAAATCAGGCATCCCACACCCAGCCTCCTGCTAACCCTTGGAGTGACACTGAGGTGTGCCGGGATCTCCAGGTTTTTGCTTACAAAGCACAAAGGCAAACATGGTCACAGCAGGGCTGCCCCAGACGCGCTGGCCAAGCCCGCCTGGAACACCTGGGCTGACACTGGATGGCCAGAGGCCAGCACATCCTGTCGCCTCTACCTGTGCGGCTTGAGGTGGGACCGCTCCCTTTCTGTTCATCATGGGAAACCCATCTGTGGGTTCACTCAGTTTATGACAAGAACTGAGCAGATAGCATCAAAGGACGCTTTTTTACGGGCTGTTTTTCGGTCAGGTCACTTTGGACTTGGTTTTATCTTCCTCTTCTGTGAAGAATGGGAATTACACTCACATGATTCATCATAAGATGATACCAGGATTGTTTTTTCCCAGGCCCAGACATCTCAGGATGCTTTCAACTACACTGTGATGAGGAAGGATGAAATGTCCTCTGGCTCTTCCTGCCTGTGGACACAAACGCCACAGCCACCTCAGGCGCCCAGTGACATGACAGAACTTCCTGCTTCAGAAGCCATTTTGAGTTGTGAGGCTGCCTGAGTACAGTTTCGGGTTCCTAGCTTTGCCCCCACACCCTATGTGATCAGAATCTCAGGATGCACTATCTGTGTATACTGCAACAATGCTGAACCCGGAAATGTTGGAAAAACAGGCCTGGAACAGCAGTTGGACCCCGGGCCCAGCGTAGAGAGGTGTGCTGCCCCCAGGGCTTGCAATCTTGATGGTGCTATAATTCCTACTAGGCTAAAGGAGACTCTCATATAAAAACCATGTATAACTGCCTGACCCAGACATGCTCAGTTTAGATGTGATTATTACTATAGACATGATAAAGATGCATGTATGCTCACCTACACTGCCAAGATTCCACAACCTTCTCTATGTTGTGCCCCCTGTAACCCTTCCCAAGCAGGGCGGGAGAAGGCAGGCAGAATGTCCCTCATGTTTTCCTAGCACAGTTTCTGGGATGGAGCAAACACATAAATGTAGGTTGAATGTAACTCGCCCCTTTGCTTCAGTAAGACCAGTGCCAATAATTATTGGGCTGAGAGGCTAAGCAGCTTGATACGTATACAAATTAGCACCCCCCCCAGGTCACCCCAAGCCCACAGGACAAGTCCAACCGACAGGTAGAAGTATGGCTCCCGGAGAACGCCCCTGGGGTGTGAACAAGGGTGGCAAATTTCTATGAAGAATAACACAGTCAATGCTTTCCTAAATAAGACTGAATTTCATCATGGCCAGATGCCACACACTGGGTTGCATCGTGGGGACCTGCCACCGGCTGAGGTGGTTTCGAGGTAGCCTGGCGAGGCAATAGCTCTCCATCTGCTGCAGAGGACGGGGTGTTTCATTTTGTTCTGCAAATACATCCACAGGCCTGACTGCTGCAAGGCAGCACCATAAAGGGAGATGAGAAAGGACTCACACGTCCTGGGAAGAAAAGCTTGGCTCTCCAGCGGTGAGTTCCCTCTGCAGAAAGCAAATCATGGGGCAGCTGGGGAACAGGGCTACCTGCTGTCTCACTCTTGAAAAGGGTGGGGGCCTTCATTTTTCATCTTTTACGAGAGAAGAAAATGTAATCTGGGCATACTGGTGGAGGGCTATGACCCAGAATATTTATTGGGTTCCTCGGTGCTCACGTATTTTATGATCCCAGAGGAACAAGGATGAAAGACACCATTACTCCCTGGGAACGGCTGCCCCCCTAGCGACCACAGATGAACACGAACCTCGGTGTGGGACGTTGACCACAACCAGGTGAAGGAGGGATGGCTAAGGCGGGCTCAGTCAACTCTGCAAGGGCTATCTTCACCCGAGGTAAAATGCAAGTTCGACGTGAGCTTCGGGGCGCTACCCCAGAACAGTGGCATAACTCAATGGCCAGCTCTGCCTTCTACCTGGTCCTTCAATACAAGCACACACACAAAAAGGCAGGTTGAGGACATCCCCTCTAGGGGTGACCTAAGAGCTCCCCATGGTGGGGGGGGCGTCACGGGGGGCTCACCCAAGCTCGAGTGGGCAACAAACCGCACTCAGAATACTCGCTGCTCTTTCTTTCCATTTTTACATGACTACATATCATTTTAAAGAAAACTCAAAGGCAAGGCTCGCCACCTCTTTGGAGCCAATTCAGGAGCAGCTGAGACACAGGCTGCTTCCGCAGAAATCAAAGCAGAGCTCAAGAGAATGTTAAAACCATCTTCCCAAGCTCTGGCCTGCTGTGACTCTACTTCCCTGCAAGTTCCAAGAAGGCTGCTTCCCTGGCGGTCTCGGGCCACAGTTATATCCCAGGTGTTAAACAGGCCGGACCCTGGGAGTGACTTCAGGTCCACCTGTTGCAAAGAGTCGCTGACCAACTCCTGCAAATTGGGCCAGACATAAAGGTGTGGCTCCTCTTGACCAAGCCTGCAAACACAACAGTCTGGAGGAATGGCCCTAAACCCCCCCAAAACAGCCTCTTCAATTAGGAACATGGAGACGGTGATTTAGGACCAATAACTGGAGGCCGGCTCCAGGGGTGCTTTGTTGCCACCAGTGCTGAACACAAGCAGAGCCAACCTCTGCAACCTCCCTTTCTCCCGACATCCAGTTATCCTCCACACACAGGGGCAGCCCTTTCTGTCAAACGATTTCAAGGGACAGGATATTCCTCCTCTCAAAAATGGTCAGGGTCTATCAGCTGACATTGTAGGAAGACAGCTAAAACTGGCCATGAAAACTAAAGTGTTCTAACGAAGCAAAAAGAAAGAAAAAGACTCAAACCAGCCCCTACCTAGCTGTGGAATTCAAGGGTGGGATAATGGAAGCAGAGGACATTTTATGTAAGCCAGCACTCCCCAAGGAAGATTTTGTGTAGAATTAAATTAATACCAGAGTGTTCATTATAGGCCATTTCTTCCCAAGTCCTCAAAGGGCCTTCAATTCAACCATAAGCCAAGGAGGGATGGAGCTGGTTTTAGAAAGAGAAGACAACTCGATCACTGGTCCCTTCGGGCAGTGGGAGGCCATCGATGCATGTGCCCAGTGAGCCATCCATCTCAGCCAAGAGGAAGAGGGTCAACATGAGCGCCCAGGCCCAGCCACCAACAGCCAGGCCAGGAGCGTTATCCTCCAATCCCAATGAAGGGAGGACATGGAGAAAGAGATGTTCTAGACAGGCTTCCACTCTGATCAAAACCCAGAAGCAGCTGGGCTCGGTGGCTCAGCCTGTCATCCCGCACCTTTGGGAGGCTGAGGTGAGTGGACTACCTGAGCCTGTGGGTTCGAGACCCACCTGGGCCGCGAGACCTCATCTCTACAATAAATCAAAAAAATCAGCCAGGCGTGGTGGCGCATGCCTGTCATTCCGGCTACTGGGAAGGCTGAGGTGGAAGGATCGCCAGAGCCCAGCAGGCGAGGCTGCGGTGGCCGGAAGCGGCCACTGCACTCCAGTCTGGGCAACCGAGGGAGACTCCAACTCAAAAAAAAAAAACAAAAAAACCCCAGAAGCCAGTTCTCAAAGTCACAGCAACAACAGAGTGAGGAAGAGATGGCCTCAACCCTGGGAAACCAAGTCTTCGCCTCGGAGCCCTGCCCATTACACAGGAGAAACTGACAAGCATACAAACGACCGTACTGCAAAGAGGTGACAGACAACACAAATTGCAGGGCTGTCACTTGCCAAGCTCTGTACTTTGCAAGCACCACTCTTTACAAACCTCACAACTATCCTATGGCATGAGACGGCTGCTGTCCCCATGTTCCAGATGAAAAAACTGAACCACAAAGAGCTTCTCCAGGCCAAAGTCACACTGTGGTGATGCATGCCGGCGAACCAGATCTTTAGAACTGAGCAGCACAGCCTTCAAGTAATAAGTGCAGATGTAAACTAACTAAGAGAAGGAGAAAGCGGGAGTCACTAGTTCTAGCTGGGGAAATCCCAAAGGCCTCAAAGGGGAGACGCTATTTAGACAAGTCTTGTAAAATGGGAAGGAGATGAGTGGGGTGGTAGAGGTGGAAGTGGGAGAAGGCTGCCTGGGAATCAATGATAGCATGTGCAAAGGTGTGAACGTGCAAGCTGTGAACCTGCAAGGCCTAGTAGTTGGGAATAACCCAAATAACTGCGTTCATGAAATCGACAAGGCTGGATGATGGAAGGTGAAGCAGAGGTCAGAGTGTCGAGGCCCTCTGATAGCATGAAGGAGCATCCAGGAAAAGGGGAGCTGGAGGTTTATCAGGAGAGAAGTGAAACCATCCCGTCTGTGTCTCAGAAAGCCAACCCCCAGGTCCCCAGCAAAAGAAGAGGTGGCTGGGAGGGAGAAAAGTCTGGGAAAGCCACGGCCCATGAGAGACAAAGACCGGATCCAGGCAGTGAGGAGGGAGAGGGTCAGACATTCAACGACGGATGACTACCCTAGTCCGTGTGGGCTGCTCTAACAAAATACCACAGATCAGGGGGCTTTCTAAACAGCAGAAGTTGTTTCACACGGCTCTGGAGCCCAGAAGTCCAAGATCAAGGCACCAGGAAATCTGGAGAGGTCCTCCTTCCTTGTTCACAGATGGTGTCCCCTTGCTGTGTCCTCATACCATGGAAGGGCGAGGGAGCTCTCTGGGGTCTCTTTCATAGGGCACTAATCTCTTGCCCGAGGGCTCCTTCTCACCTCCAAAGGCTCCACCTCCTAAGACCATCACCTTGGGGGGCAGAACCTCAACACACGAATTTGGGAAGGACACAACGTTCAGACCATAGCAGTGACCAGATGCTCTGAGCTTCAGCACTTCTGTTTCAGCACAGTGATGAGCAGCATCCCTCCCACTCTCAAAGGTGCCCAGTGCAGACGACAAAAATCTGGTCGTCATCATTTTATGCAAAACCCACTCCGACACGATGGAGGGCCCCGCAGAGAAGCAGGATTGGAGGAGGAACATGAGCATTATAACCCAGACACAAAATAAAAACCAGGGTGTGTGTGGTGTCCGTAAGATAAATTTACATACATAAAAACCATATCATGAAAATAAATGTGATAGATATCTAAATATTTATGATTCTCAGGCCCCAACTAGATGCTGAGAGGCAAAGGTTTTAATACTAACAATTTCACTTTTAAAATCTCCCAAATATTCTACAATAAACATTCCTTACTTTTGACTGATCTTTCAACCAAGAGTTTTAAAACAAAAAGTATACCTTATTTCTAGTGCATCCAAAATATGCTTTGTTAAAACCGTGCTATATACAAAGGAAAAGGCAAAACTGAACAAACAAGAAGGAAGTCGTTTATGGAAAGAGTAGAACTGGCTGAGCCCAAGATGAGGATATTTTGAGGCCGGGAGGTCAAAACCAGCCTGGGCAACATAGTAAGACTCCATCTCAGCTGGGCTCGGTGGCTCAGCCTGTAATCCCGTGCCTTTGGGAGGCTGAGGTGAGTGGATTGCCTGAGACCGCGGGTTTGAGACCTGCCTGGGCAACTTGGCGAGACCTCATCTCTACAATAAATCAAAAAATGAGCCGGGCGTGATAGCGTATGCCTGTAGTTCCAGCTACCTGGAAGGATCGCCGGAGCCCAGCAGGTCAAGGCTGCGGTGGCTGGGAGCGGTCACTGCCCTCCAGTCTGGGCGACAGAGTGAGACTCCAACTCAAAAAAAAAAAAAAAGAAAGAAATATGTGAATATGTATATGGCATCATGTGAGAGAGAGGGTAAAATTGTCTGGCCACAGACATTCATGTAGCCTGTGGTACCCAGGCTGTTTGGCTCACATCAGCTCCTCCTTTCCTATAGCTAAGGAAATTAATCTGTCATGCAGAACACAGGAACTCCACCAAGCAAAACTTCTGCTGGGGAATTATTGTGTATGTGTGTGAGGGGACACTTTAAATCGTGGACTAGCCAAGAAGCCTGATTCAAAAGCTATATCGTTAGTGGAAGAAACTCAAAGTTCTTTCTTTTTTTTCTTTTTTTTTTGAGTTGGAGTCTCACTCTGTCGCCCAGACTGGAGTGCAGTGGCCGCTCCCAGCCACCGCAGCCCTGCCCTGCTGGGCTCTGGCGATCCTTCCGCCACAGCCTTCCGCGTAGCCAGAATTACTACCACACCCGGCTGATTTTTTGATTGATTGTAGAGATGAGGTCTCGCTGCCAAGGTAGGTCTCGAACCCGCGGGCTCAGGCAATCCACTCACCTCAGCCTCCCAAAGGTGCGGGATGACAGGCTGAGCCACCGAGCCCGGCAGTTCTTTCATTTTTAACCTACTCTACCCACGCACATTCCGTGGATAGGGAGCAAGTTCCCTTTCACCTGCCCACCACAAGATCAGGAAGAGAGCACAAGGTCATGGGCAACCCCTGTCAGATCTAAAGCCAAGGGGCTGCCCCCTGTCCCCGAAACAAAGTCCAGCTGGCATGCTGCAGTCCACCACCTGGCAGAGGGCCAACGGGGACACTGTCATAGGTTAAAATTCTGTAAAAGAATCCAATGGCAATCGACGTACAAAAAGAATAAAAGCCGTGAGTATGGGTCTTTTTTGTTTTCTTCAGGGGTGATCTATAAACACATTTAACTACTTATTCTTAATAAAAATTATTTTCAATCATTTCTCAATTTTAATCTTTATTTATTTATTTTTTTGGAGTTGGAGTCTCACTCGGTCACCCAGACTGGAGTGCAGTGGCCGCTCCTGGCCCCCGCAGCCTCGACCTGCGGGGCTCCGGCGATCCTTCCTCCTCAGTCTTCTGAGTAGCCGGAATTATAGGCGTGCGCTGCCATGCCCGGCTGATTTTTTGATTTATTGTAGAGATGAGGTCTTGCTGCCCAGGTGGGTCTCGAACCCGCGGGCTCAGGCAATCCACTCACCTCAGCCTCCCAAAGGCGTGGGATTACAGGCTGAGCCACTGAGCCCAGCAGCAATTTTAATCTTTAAATGAAATTGACTTTCTGACTGTGTGTGTGTGTGTGTGTGTGTGTGTGTGTGTGTGTGTGTGTGTGTGCGCGTGCGCACGCGACGTATTTTTATTTATTTATTTATTTATTTATTTATTTTTAGTCTCACTCTGTCACCCAGTGGAACACAGTGGCAGAATCATGGGATCATGGTTCACAGTAGCCTTGACCTTCTGGGCTCATGCGATCCTTCTGCCTCAGTCTCCAGAGTAGCTGGGACGACAGGTGTGCTCCATCACCCCCAACTACTTTTTTGATTCTTTTGGAGTGACAAGGTCTCACGATGTTGCCCAGGCTAGTCTCGAACTCCTGGGCTCAAGCGATCCTCTCACCTTGGCCTCCCAAAGTGCTAGGAAGGAATATATTCTTACAGCATCTTCTCAAAACTCTTTAACCAAATAATAGTCATCCTTATCCCGACTGACATATACAACCCATGAGGAACAAGGTCATCATCTCCCAGCCTAAGGAGAAATGTGTAGAAACTCCGGCTCCTGGTGCACCTGTTGTCGACATGGTCCCCGGCATCCTCCTTTACTCCGTGAAAGTCTGTTCTGCTTGCAAATCCCCACTGGGAGGCTGCCCAGCACCCAGGACTTCCCCCGCCTGCTGCTGCCTGGCCCCCATGCACCCGGTTATACGAAAGGTAGGTGTGTTCTGACACACCACCACCCTCCTCTCCCACGGAGGGTGGTCAGCAGATTTGACCAGAGAAGGTAGTTGACCAAACTGGGCCAACGAAGCTCCTCCCTGAGGGGTAGAATCCAGAGCAGATCTGGAGACCCCACCCTCTGAGGGAGACACACTCTCCATGCTGTTGGTGCAGGCCACCTTCGACGGGCACGCCAGGAGAGGGACAGCCAGTCTAGAAAGCGCAGGGGGTCACGCTGGCGCTGGGCAGCGGGGAACTCTCCCAGTTTCTGAGACTCTCCTCCAAGCCCTAGACCCAGTCGTGGAGACCCACCAACCTCTCCTTTACGAGACGCCTGGTCCTTAGGACGAACTCCTTCTGCTTCCCGGAGATTCCGGGGTTTCTGTGACCTGCCACCTTGGCAGCATGGCTGGAGAAGACGAGGAGAGAAGGCACAGAGGGGACACAGGGGCTGGACGGAGGAGACTCACAAAGTCCAGGTCTACAGCAAAAGAACTTTCCATGGTGGGAAGACCACGAGGCTGCACAGGTAAGCAGGAACAACGGGCTGCGGCCCACGCCGCATGGGACGTCACCCCTCTTCAAACACGAGTGCTGAACCACAGAGGGAAGCCTGGCCTTTCCAACACACATGCTTGTTTCCTGCTTGACAGGAAGGAACAGTCCATACCAGGGCTTCAGAGAGGGACTCTGCCCCTTCACCCACATCAGACGTCACCAGGGGAACTGCAATGCTCCCAGCGACACGACACGGAGACCCTGGGGGGAAATGGCCACATCAGCGTCCACAGGCCATGACCTGGAGTACAGCTGCAATGGAGTAATTCGCAACTGAGTAATTCGTAGTCACGTCCATGGCCAATGAGGCTTGTCTCGAACTTTTCATTTGCCTTGCCTTTTCCAGCTCTCACATGAGTATAACCCGCATGGTCAGCACATTATCCATAGCCCATTTCCACGGAGCCATACCAAGATGAACGGCACCTTCCACCATCACCCACACCACGCCGGGGGCCGAACACCAGGTCACTTCATTCCACCCACGCTCTCGGGAGTCTGTGTGCTGCAAGTGGCCTGCTGGTGTGCAGAACACCCAGGCCCCCCATGTCCCCAAAAGCCACCTCGCTCAAGCCCTTCCCTCACCAGCTGGATTCTGGTTAGGTTTTGCCAAAGATGCTCTGGTGCAACCCTGAAGGGCAGGAGGGAGGGGAGTCACACCTCCCCACCGCACCCCTGCAGTCGCTCCGGGGGCAGCAGGTCATGCGACAGGGCTGAGGGCTCCAGCTACATCTGGACACCCATGTGGCAGCCACAGGACTGGGGGGGTCTGGCTTCCAGCAGTAGCGGGGGCGCCTGCACGTGGTCTCTGGGAATTCCCGTGTCCTTGTTCTGCTCTTCGGACCTAGGGACAGTGACAGCTTTCTTAGCTTCTGCTCCCTGGAGAACAGCCCTCCACACTCTGGTAACCACTCTAGCCCAGCACCCGACCGCAGGACGGGGCTCTGTGCTAGATTCTGCCTAGATTGCCTCCTAGGAGGCTCTGTTTACCAGGAAGGTCCCAAGGGGTTGGGAAGAAGCACAGGACATCCAGAAAGTGAGGTCAGCAGGGATGACCCCTGTGTCACCCTCGGGTAGTCGCCTGTGGCCTGACTCCCGAAGATCCCTGAAGCCAGGCCACAGGCCAGCATGCTGGAATGGTGGGAGAGGGAAGGCAGCTGGCTAGCCGGTGTCAGTGGCTCACCAGCTAATCCTAGAAGGAAATTCACATGTGCCCTTTGGTGCTCATTTTCAAAATGCCACAAAGGGCTCCTGCTGGGCCAGGGGACAACCCGAAACCGTCAGAGTGCAGCAGGCCTCCACAGGCAAGCGGGCCAGCAGATATCACAGCACAGGAAGCAGCCCCAACCACTGCTGGGTGACTGCAGACACCAAACGGGCCCACCTGTCACATGCACGGTGACAGGGGCCCCAAACTCCTTCCCCCAGCCTTCTTTGGCTGCTACAGATGTTGAAATTTCAAGATATTTGGAGTGCTTGTGGAAGTAAGGGGCAAAGGGTAAGAAGCTGGCTGTGTGATGTAAAACCCAGGAGGCAGGGTTTCTGCGGCTGAGACGCTGAGAGCGTGCAGGAAGGAAGAGCTGCTCATGACTTAACAACAGGGCAGACCACGGGACTCCCAGGGAGGGTCCCCAGCACCTACTGTCTCCACACCCACTTCTGCCCCCAGAGCAGCCACATAGGGCCAATGAGTGCATCTTTTCAAACTGTTAGTAGAAGTCATTAGCTCCCTAAGCAACAATGAAGGGCCAATGATGATGCCTCTTACTGGCTTTCTGTGGGTGGTGGTACCTTCTTGTTTGGGCAACCACACAACCAAAAGGGAACTTTGACAACCAGCTATTCCAACTCTCTCATTTACAGAGGAGGAGATAGTGTGCAAGATCAGTGTACAGAGAAAACAAAACCTCACGTTAAAAGAATCCAAGTGAATCCAAACAGCTCCCTGAGCTTATGCCCTGGGAGGTAGAGTCTCCTAGTAGTCAAGAAGAGCCTGGTTCTGGGGGCAAGAAGGTGGGGGGTGGCCAGGGGAGGAAGCGAATGTTCAAGCAATTGTCATTATCCTTCATTTGAAAGGTTGCACGAAACCGACAGTAGAAGCTATTTCATTCAAGGCAAGAAATTCTAAAGAATGTTTAAAACCCAAAAGAAGACAAGAAAGAACGTATCGAGGCACTACAATGACAAATGAGAGAAATAAGGAAGTCAGAGAAAAATTATTTAAGTTTAAACAAAACCAATTTGAAGCTACATTTTTAAAACTACAACCTAGTTAAAAATAATTATTAAATATATATCTAGAATTTACTTTTAATAATCAAATAAGGAGCAAAGAGACAGGGAAGGGGATAGAGCTGGCACCCACTGATGGCCAATGATGTCCAAGACACGTTCCGAAACTTCCCATGATGAAAAAGTAAAAATCCACACGGCAACAGGCAAATTCTCTTGAATTGCCACCCACATGCCACACTCAGGGCAAAAATCACTTAGCGCAGGACTGGCATGTAAACACCCCTCAACGTATACAACATATTATTATTATTATTTTTACAAAATGAAGCTAACATCAGACAACAAGGTACTCAGACAATGTGGCATGACTCCACTTCTAAATGAACTGCTCTGGTAGCGATTTTAGTCAGCATTTTTTCCAACTGTGCACCATGTAAAACGTAAGCCATATCTCCTTAGATAAACATATAACTCAGAAAGAAATGGCTTTACAGATGACACCTATCCCTCCACCGGTGTCCCAGGGATGCTGCAAAATGTGAGTCAAAGCTGAACATCCTGTGGAACACAGATATTTGCTTTGCCCAGTCTCCAGACAACTTGAGATCCGCCTCAAATCCTGCCCCACAGAGGAGGATGGGCCCCTACAATAGCCAGGTCTGGAATAAATTGTTTTCTGTCCTCTGGTCACATGTCCAGACCAGCAGTGGACACCTTCCGAGACCGAGATAACTGAATCTATCTCTGAGACCCAGACCCATCACTCCAGGGACTTAGCACACTGAGGCACAAGGAGTACCCTCTACCCTTCACCCTTGAGAGGACACCACATTCTGACCAATATGTCAACTTTACTTTTGCTGAAACAGAAAATGCTGAGCATCTGTCAGACTGGTCAGACCAAACACAGGGCAGAGTTAAGGGCCTGCTAAGGGCTTAGCTGTGGTGAGGAGGACTTAGGAACCCAAAACATCCCTCACTAAGAGAGCTAGAAAAACCCAACTCTCCATGTCAGGATTACCAGATGCACACACTTTGGAGTTTCTGGTATCTTTCTCATGATCCTTTTTTTTTTTTTTTTTAGAGCATATTAGGCCAAGCATGGTGGCTCACACCTATAACCCCAGCACTTTGGGAGGTAGAGGTGAGAGGACTGCCTGAGCTCAGGGGCTCGAGACCAGCCTGGGCTACTTGGTGAGACCTCGTGTCTATAATAAATAAAAAAAACTAGCCAGGTGTGGTGGCACATGCCTGTGGTTCCAGCTACTTGGAAGGCTGAAGCATAAGGATCACCTGAATCCAGCATGTCGAGGCTACGGTGGCCGTGAGCATGCCACTGCAATCCAGTCTGGGCGACAGGGTGAAACTCCAACTCAAAAAATAAAATAAAATAAAATAAAATAAAATAAAATAAAATAAATCAGCTAAACAAATGATCAGGGATTCCCGTGCACCCGTTCCACTGCAGGACTGCAGGGCCGCACACAGTGTGTGGCTCAGAGTAGGTGCTCAGATGCTTGCTGGGGGGGTGACGCAGTTTCAAGTCTTTCAGGGAGAAGACAGCCACATACTAAGATGCTACAGCATTTCAGGAGGCAACTATTAAGTGTCGAGGGATGCTATGGTCTCAGGCGTAGTATAGCACGTGGGGGAGGAGAGAAAGACATGAAGAGTGAAGAAGCACAGATGACAGACACCACAGATGACTTCCTCCTGATGCTGATGTCACCTGCCCAGCAGGGCCCAAATGGAGAGCCACATGCGAGAGACAAAGAGGGGTTCTGGGGCAAAAGACAGCATGGGCACAGGTCACCGATTGATGGAACCCGGCCACTGACTGGACGGGGGGAAGACAGATCTGCCTCGTTCCTGCTGGGAACCACAGGACGAGGGGGGTGGCACCCAGTGCCGGGCTCCAGGAAGGACTGCATTTGTGGGTGAGGGAAATGGTCCAGCTAGTTGAAAACGAAAGTCATTGGCAGTCACCGGCAGGAAGGTGAACACCCACAGGCAGGGCATGGAGGATGGTGGTGGAGGTACCCAGGGAAACACTGTAAAGCAGAAAATGCAAGAAGAGGACAAGGAGAACGCTGACCCCAACGTGAGAGGAGGCTGTACTGGCCGCGAAATGGGAGGGAAAAGAAGCCCGGTCCAGAAAGCATTCCAGGAAAATATTCTAGTGGGAGGTCAGTAACACCTCTGAGAACAGTCAGAGGTACAGCACGTCGAGCCTGGTTTTCTTTCCATGGCCTCCGCATTAACAACTGAACCTGAAGCCAATGGTGACCCGCCAGTCCTGGCTCAGAGCCCAACACGAGGCTGACCCAACCCTGGGGAGGGAGGCGGGACTCTCCTGGACCCAGCCTCTCCTGGAGAAAACATCTACGAGACCAGATCAGCCTTCTAAAAGACAGACTATCGAGGGGGCAAAGCCAAAGCCAGGACAGTGCCGCGCTTCTGGGAAGAGAGGAAGGAAGGTTTTCCTTGTTTCAGGTCTTATTTGAGCCAAAGACGGGCAGATAGAAAGGGAGCTTAGTGCTATTCATTCCAAGGGGTTGGAAGGTTCTCCTCCGGGACTAAGGAAGCAAGCTGAACATCTGAGCTGAGCCTTGAAAAGGTGAAAGTGAACAGTCTAAAGAAGCCCGTGGTCCTCAAACTCAGGGCCAAGGAGGTCAAGAGTTCCGAAGAGGCCCAGAGAGGCTGTTGGGAAGATCCCAGCAGACACTGATCCCCTGGCATTCTCAGCCCTCCAGGCGGCAGCCTGGAGACCCCTGCCCCTCAGCTAAGCCAGACCCCTAATCCCTCAGCCCCCCACAGTGCCACAGGCAGGAAGAAACTTGCGAGCTGGAGTTTTCCAAGACCTCCTAGCTGAGAAGCTAGTTTCTGAATGCTTCCACAATGCCTAGTTTTCAAAGGGAAGCTGATGAAAATCAAGCCCTGAAACTGCCCCAGGAGGGAGGAAGTCTGCCTGAGGAAGCTTCTGGGCACAGCTGGAGGGACACAAAGGAGAGATCTGAGTGTTGGGCAAGACCTCACACAGCAATGATGGCCTGGACTCCGGAGAGTTCTCACTTCAGACAGAGGGAAATCAAGGTTAGAAAAAGCTGCCAGCAGCAATCACCCAGGGGATAGGCTTTTTCTAGAAAGGTTTACGAACTCGAGGTTAAGTCTCAACAGCCTCTGCATGAGAAACATTAGACTTAAAAAACTGTCTTTCAGTCATAAAAAAAGAACATTAGTTTCTACCTAAGTGACAGGATTAGAAAGAACGGGAAACTGTCCTGGCAGTATCTGTCTAAATTAGTCCACGTGTTTCTTACTAGAAAGTCAGAATGGAAAATGTGAGAGGAC
Organism: Carlito syrichta; assembly: GCF_000164805.1. NCBI lineage: Eukaryota > Metazoa > Chordata > Mammalia > Primates > Tarsiidae > Carlito > Carlito syrichta. The sequence goes on from NW_007258358.1 coordinate 246,478, forward strand.
AGAAAACAGTGATCTTAACACCAGGATCGTCAACATCAAAGACAGAAATTAGAAGCAATCTAACGCATTACACTGTGTGATAGGATACAGCTTACTACCCAAAGTGACGGCCTTGAATGTTGGAAATTATTTTTAAAAAAATAAAAATGTTTTAAAAAATATTATTTTTCTTGACTTGTTAAAGATCTTTACATTTAAAATAATAAAAAATAATTCAGACTGCTAAATATCAACTAATCACATCCTAGGTAACATGGCCTTCTGTGATTCACAGACGAATCAAAATCCCGACCACGACTTAACCATTTTACAGATGAGTGGTCTGTTCCCAGGGCATGTCTACAGACTCTAAAAATGACAGATGTCTGTAGCCTTCTGCTTCTAAGGAAAGGACTTTAAATGTGACAAGCTATATAAACACACACATCTTACAGTAAGTTTTGGACCTTCTTAGCTGTAGAAAGAGGCTGTGCTTTACCACCACACAGCAAGTGAGCTACCTCTCAGAAAGACAAAAGCCAAATGCAAACACCCTAAAAAGATCTTAGCATTAGATAGAGCCACTAAGTCTGCCTTTAACTGAAGTCACACTGTAATGCAAATTTAAATCATGGTCCTAAAGTTTAAAAGGAAGCCACACCCAGAATATTAAATTTTTTAAAATTCTGACTCTTAGAAATTCCTTCAGCATCCCTGTCCCACCTGCAAAGCTCCCTGCACGCTCTCTCCCGCCATTCTTTTCTACTCTAACAATATGCCTTATGAGTGACCTACGTTATGAAATTACATGCAACAATATCTAAATAATGCCGCGTGCCAGGCACCCTTCTCAACGGCTTAACCCATTTAATCTTCACATTTTCCAGTGATGGTAACTTGGGTTGACCAGTCCAAGTCAGACCTAACGAACGGTGCAACCAAGATCCAGAGACATTCTGGCTCCAGAACCCTGAATCAAAAATCAGAAGAAAAGGCTGAAAACGTAAACATTTGTTTGAAACACAGAAACATCGGCCAAGGAAGGAAGGGAAGCCAAAGACTGAGAAGGAGGAACGTCTTGGTTTTCCTCCCGCGCTAATTTTACTGACCATGCCTGAGGCGTCCGTTCCAGGCCAAGGCAGTTGCCGTAGCCTACAGCACACGCCCTCAGGGTCAGTGCTGCCGCAGGACCTTTGAGCCCTCTGGGCCAGATAAGATCGATCTCCCCTGCAGCTCCAGAGGGTAGCGGGCAGGTGGGCACTGCCCCAGTGGGCCATCTACACATCCCACCTCTTAGAAAACCCACAGCCACAGACACCAAACTTCCACAGAGACGTCCTTCTTCTTTAAGTGATTCTAAGTTGAGTCACAATTTCTGGGCTACATTTAAACATTTTGTATCTCTAAGCTTCCTTAGAAATGTTACTATATTTTCCCTGCATTTGCTTCCTGGGCCCCAAGAACCGGGGAGTTACCAGCACAGTGAAAGTCATGATTAGTCAGGCAGAGGGTAGAGAAGGAGGTAAAATAAGAACGCATCAGCTGTTTTCCAGAAGAGGAGTATTTTTAAATAGGGTGCAGCCGGCGGCGGATGAAACAGAGGAGGGGCCACCGGGACTGCCCTGGAGTGGGATAATAAAAACATCTCTGGTCTTGGACCCCGGTTTCCAAACCAGAGCTCCTAGGCCCCTTGGAATCTCCCGAGTGACAGGAGTGCCTTAGTTACTCAATAAGAGACCGTGGACCACACCTGAGCCTATACTGATGAGGTGACACAGGCCTGCCCCTAAATAGCACAGGATGGGAGCCGGCTGCCAGAAAGACCAAAGGGCGGGAACTTATAGTGCCCACCCCCCACACACCCCTCAACCTCTGGAAGGGGAGGTGGGTACTGGAGACTGGGTTCTAAAACCTCTTGAACAAGGGGATCTGGGGGCTTCCGGATTGGTGAACACACTGGGATGACGTGCTGGGAGGTGTTGCCCCCGAAAGGCCAGGGAAGCCCTGTGCCCCCACCCTGTACACCTGGCCCTAGGCAGTGCTTTCTTTGGGCTGTTCCTGAGTTCTGTGAGTTGTCCCGGCAAATTATCCAACCTGAAGAGGGCTCACAGAAAGCCCTGGTTTATAGCTGGTTGGTCAGAAGCCGGTCAGTGGCTCTCAGGACTTGGAACTGGCATCGGGAGTAGGCACATCTTGTGGGGCCTGCCCTGACTCTGAGTAGTCGGAGTCAGAAGCGAATGAATGACAGGACACCCAGGGGGTGTCAGAGACCTAGAGACCTGCCTCCTGTGAAGGCCACTGGCCACATATGGCGACCGAGCGCCCAGGACGTGTCAAGTCCCGTTGTGTCCTGCTGCGAGGGAAAACACACACTGGACTCTGGTGACTCAGGCAAAAACGTAAAAATGACAAAGAGAATCTTGTTCGCCATTTTTATAGTTGATTACATGTTGGTTACATTGGGCTAAGTAAGACACAATTAAAGCCAATCTATTTCTTTGCACTTTTCTAACATGGTCATGACTGGGACATGGAAAGCCCCACCACTAGCTGGCACGAGTGACCTGCCTTCTATTCCTACTGAGTGCTGCTGAAGAGGTTTTCATTTCTGACAACAGAGGCACTGAAATCCACTTTTGTCTCAGATGTTCACAAGCAGAAAGACAGCGATCACCTGAAGGTGAGCATGAAAAAGGTGCATACCAAGGAGGGAAAAAATTCGGATATTACTGAGTGCTCTTTGTGCGCGGTTTCACCCTGAAGTCCCAGAGATGACAAGCATCGTCCCCTCCGGTCCCAGGACAGGGCACGGAGACCCCGTGCCAGGAAAGGGACAGAGCTGGAACTCCGAAGCAGCCTGGGACTTCTCCCTGCACTGCAGGGGAGGCTGGCTTCTTCCAGAAAGGGCCTGATAAATATTTCATGCTTCGTGGCCTGGAGGATCACAATGCCTCTGCTCTGTAGCTGCGTCTCCAAGACGATATGGACACGAACAAGCCAGGCTGTGCTGTTCCAATGAAACCCTATTCCCCAAAGCAGGTGGTGAGCCAATGTGGTTGAAGTTTGCCAACCCCTGACTCTACACAAGAAGAGAAACATATTCCTAAATAAATGACACTGTGTATCATCCGTGCACCGAAATATAACATTTATAAAGGTTCTCTTTCACAAAATACTGATTATTGTTGAAGCAAGGCTGACCTGAGACAGTCAATTCTGCGAGATAACTTACTGACAGGCATCCAAGCTGTTATGGGACACCATGACTAGGACACCTAGTAGGCACCGTCCCTAGAGGAGGGAAGTGAACAGTAAACTACACGTGGTTCAATTACATATGGGACATAAATAGCATTGAAAGTGCATATATCAAAGGAATATACAAGAGGGGACCCCCCCAAAAAAAAAAACTAAATTAGTTTTTAGAGGACAGGCCCCCAGCTAGACAAGTGTTCTAGGAGGCCATCAACATCTAAGTACCAGGTAGCATTGCTGTGATAAGCTACGTTTAGCTTCAGTGAATTTTTTCTGGAGAATCTTTCCATGCGTTTGCCCGTTTCATGCTGAGGGATATACAAGAGCTCCTGCCCACACAGCACAGAGTGTTCAGCAGTTTTTGACCCAAAACTGCATGACCCCTGTGCCCCACCCTCCCTAGTCGCCCAATCACACCCCAAGCCACTTTCTTGTTTGTTTGTTTCCCCAGATTGAAAAGGTCCTCAGAGGGAAACATTTTGCCGATGTGGAAGAGGCGAAACCAAAAACGGCAGAAGCGCTAAAACGCATCAAAATGGATGAGCTCAAAAACTGTTTTGAGCAGTGGAAAAAGCATCTCGATAGGTGTGTTGCATCGAATGGGGAGTCCTCTGAAGGTGACTCGAGTTTACACACGTAAGAATAAATACACAACTTTTTCATAAGTGAAGTCCAGGTGTCTTTGGGGTCCTCTGTGGTAGAGTGGGCTCCAAGAGAGGAACAAGAAGGGGTCTAGGCTTCAGGTCAGAGCCAGCGCCACTTCTGCAGGGGGAAGGGTCAGCCGTGGGATGCCAGCGCTGGCGTGTGACCTGCCTGGGCAGGTGTCCCCAGGCGAGAGGTGCTCACCTGAAGGTGTTGGGGTCTGCCCCAAGAAGAGAAACCAAAGAAGGGTAAGCACCGGCGCGCTGGTGTGTGTGACGCACCTGGGCAGGTGTGACGCGCTCACCAGAAGCTGTCAAGGTCTCCTGGAGGCCAACTTTGCCTCTGCTCTCCACTTAATGGAGGGAACAGAAACCCCGCCTGCCCACAAGGGACGCGAAGGAGAGGTCTGGGGATGGAACCACAGCCGGTCCAGCTGCCGACCTACAGACCCCCACCCCCAGTACTCCTTACAGACCACCCCACAGGGCGCCAAGAGGACAAACACCAAGAGAAACACAGCGCCAGAGAAAGAGAAAGTCCAAGTGGGGTGAGAGAGGGAGAGAAGAATGCATCGGGCCTCTTACCTTCCACCATTTCAGGGCCATCCACAACAGATGTTCTCCAGGCAGGAGGGGCCCCACTATTCCGGAGACTTGGCCACCAACGCTGTGGCTTCTCATGCCCTCCCTCCCCACTCTGCTCCCACCTGGGTCTTCCTTCTTCCTTCATTCCCTTTGATAATCTTTTGAAGGGGACACCGTAAGACGATTTCTACTGTATCTTGAACTAATTAGGAAACCTAATAAAGAACCCAGACAGCCATTTCAGGATGTCCTGCTTGGCAGCAAGAGATGTCTCGCCAAGGAGCAGTAAGAGCGCGGCACTAGGTTCACCTGCCGAACACATCACCACAAATGCAGCGGCTTACAGCTGCACGGGGTCACGGCCTCAGCCTCTGCAGGACTGGCATCTGGGTGTGGTTTATGTTGGTTCTTCATCTGTTATACAACAAAAGACAGCCGACACATACCTACCAAGACACATACCTACAAAGACCTACAAATACCCTATACAAGTAGAGCCTTTGGGTGGCTACCTGCCTGTTACGGGCACGACACAGTGACAAAATATTTGCCACTCTTTCTGCAAATGTCTTTAAAGAGTAGATGAACAATTAAAGAATAGTAAACCCCATCACCTCTGTCTCACTTGGCCAAAAACTTGACACTCAAGCCCCCTCACTGACGTGATGCCCTAAACGAGGCCCCAAAGAATAGTCTATTAACAAAAAACTAAAGTCATCCTCAAAGAGGGAAGACGTGCCATGGTCTCAGGTGTCCCATCTGCCGCCGGGCAGTCCCTTCAAAGAGCGGGCCACCAGCTGAAAAGTCAGTGCCAAGAGCTGGCAGCGGGGCGGGTCGGGCTCGGGGTGACCGTGAGGGAATGAGTGCTAAATCAGTGAGCACTACTGACACCAAGCCCAAAATTCAAGGACTGTTTTAGAGCCGGCCTGCTTTAAAAAACACAGTCGTCACAGTATGTACAAATTCTAGTCAACTTGTTTTCAAAACAGCAGTGACACTGTTTTAGAATCATTCTGAGGCAGAATGGATCCACTCAAAATGTCTTCCTGCAGGGACCATTTATACCGTGACTTTGAAAAGCAGTGTCGCTTGGGGGACACGGATACTTCAGCACTACTAGAAACCGGTGCAACCTTTTGGAAGGGCGTCATGACAAGAGTCATCAAGAGCCGTGAAGATGGCCACTCCACCTAACTCTGCAAGCCCTCCCCGGGAACGTAGACAAAGAAAGAAACACGCTCAGAGACGCAGGCAGGCACCTTAGCCACCGAAGCAACAATGCTACCATCCAGCTCAGTGGAGGTATGCAAGTGGTGAACTTTCAACTTCATGGCATATCATGCAACAACTTGAAAAATATTACCAAGATCACCAATAAAGTGGGAAAATGTTCATATTGAGAAGAATATACAATTTCACAAACAACATACTAACAAAGACAAGCCGCAAATAAGAAAAGTTTCTCTTTCCAGATGGTCAGACGACAGGAAGCATCTTTCTTTTCAAAAACTAGCTTCAAGACTCGGTATATCATCTTCATCGTTCAAAGAAGAAGGAAAAAAAAAAAAAAAAGTAGTGCCAGAAATATCAGTCTCAGAAATCCAGGTCTCCACCAAGTACCTGTGTGTTCAGTTTGCAGGTGCAGATCCGTTTACCTGGTGCCGCGGCAAACCCTGCCGAGGAAGACGGGAGCAGGTGACTAGTGGCACGTTGCCTCCCCCGCGGCTCATCAGAGGAGGCTGGGTTCTGAGGCAGTTTTTTGGCTGAACCTGGAAGCAGAGAGAGCATTGCAGGCTCCTGCAGGGATGCAGCCCTTGGAGGGTGGCTGGTGGCAAATCCGGAAGCTCACACAGCCACACAGAAGGAAGCATTTCCCCTCCAGTGGTGGGGCTGAAAGAACAAAGACCAAGCAAGGGCTGTCGATCCGCAGGCTCCCTGAACCCGCAGAGAGCTGATGCAGAGCCAGGGTCTGTGGCCCACACCAAGGATGCCCAGGAGCGGCAGCTGTGGCCCACACCAAAGATGGCCAGGGGCAGTGGCTGTGGCCCACACTGAGGATGGCCAGGGGCAGCGGCTGCAGCCCACACAGAAAACAGCCAGGGGCCGAGACAGTAGCCCACACCAAGGGTGGCCCCGGGACAGTGGCTGTGGCCCACACCGAGAATGGCCAGGGTGGCAGCTGTGGCCCATACCAAGGGTGGCCAGGGCCGGCAGCTGTGGGCCCCACGGAGGGTAGCTGTACCAGCATGCAAATACAACACACCCACAGGAAAGCTCTCAAAACAAAGTCACCAGGACTCACACCCAGATAAAGCACTTGCTCTAAATCAGCTACCTCACGGCTCACCAGGACTGAGGGCAGCCTCCTGATGCAGCAGAGAGGATCAAAACAGACAGCACAGATGAAATCTTCAGCCACATGCAGCGCTCAACAAACACCAGTTATCATTATTGCCGCATTAATACTTTAAGAACACACCTTTGCACAGTCTATCATTTGAAGGGAATTTCTAGCCGCAGGTATTTCTAGCTCCACGCACTGGGTGCAAGTCATGTTTGAACCAACTCTTTTTCCTAATTTCTTTTGGTTGTTGTTTTAATTTCAAAAAACTCCAGGGACCACTCTGCCACAACACTCCTGAGAATAAGAAAGTGAAACTCTTTCATGCAAGAGATTTTTTAAAAGCCACTGACATTTTCCTGATGCCCGAAGTCATTATAAACCCCAAGTCCCCAATTCACAACCCAACTCGACTGCTACAACATGAGATACTCACAGAGCCCAGAACACACATTTCCAGGAGGGTCTTTCTTCATCACCTAATAAGCTGTATATGTATTTCCCCACTATGAAGACTTAAATCACCTTTTAAAATTATAAAAAAAATAAGCTTATCATCTAATTTAAATAAAATTCTTTTTATATCTTCTCGTGAGAATGGGTTTATCTTACCCACTTGGGAAAGAGTCCTGTCAAGAAGCCAAACTCAAGTCAGTTTTCTGCAATGCCTGTGTAGACTGTCTGGCTAGCAGCCGAGATCCCAGACGGCTCTATCATCAGAAGACACGGTGGCCCCTGGTACCTAGCCAGGCTCTGCCCACCAGTGCTGTGCCCTCTGCCTCCCCTGAGAAGAACTGGTGAGGCCTAGGGACTCCTTCTAGGGTGCTTTAAAATGGTTTTCATTTTATGCAATTATATTAAAACACAGTTATGACTATATTACTCTAAAAAAAATCAGACGTATAGTAATCCACGAGCTTCTTTATTAACACCCCACACAGGGGACACAGCGGCAGTGCCACCAAGTCAAAGCTATGACAAGAGCAGCCCGCGTTCCAACACACCTGCGACCACCGTGACGTGCAAGGAAACCAGCTGCCCTTTCTCTGATGACTGTGAATGTGGCGGTTCGTGCTTACGATCAGGCTGGAAGGAAATACCAACTTTCAGTTAAAAGCTGGTGGAAGTAAAAATGTCTGTTGTTCCCACTCCAAGTCTCTGCATGCCCCGAAGTCCACGACTGGGCCCTGCAACAAGCCCCTGGGCCATGAGATCAACAAATCCAAAGATTCCAGAGTCTAGATGACAGAAGAGCCTAGATGCTTTCAAAGCAGAGGGCCCTTCAGTGATTGTGAATCCCAGGAACACCGGCTGATGTAAGCCAGAAGCCTGAAGCAAGACAAGCCCAGGGTCCTGGCTTGACATTCCGCCCACTGTGGGTAAGGCGGCTTTCAAGGAAGTCTTCAGAGATCGCCCGGTCCAAGCCCACTCCTAAGTCTAGAAACTGTGCTTCCAACAGCTTGTTCTACAGAAAACCCAAGAGCAGTCACTTCCAGAAATGCTGCCACGGATTGTTTCCCAGAGGAGTGGGAGTGATCATTTTCAGGACAAGCGACTCTTCTGCACAAAGCACCAAAACTCACAGGGGCAACTTTAGTCAAAGCAAAAATTTAGAAAAAGGACAAGATTTTTTTAAAAACTTATCAGAAATCTGCAGGTCAAAAGACACCTCCCAGACTCTAACACAGAGGCACAGATTAAAAAGGAGGCCAGGTGTGGTGGCTCACGCCTGTAATCCCAGCACTTTGGGAGGCCGAGGTGAGGGGATTGCCTGGACCCACGGGTTCGGGAACAGCCTGGACAACTTGGCAAGACCTCATCTCTATGATAAATCAGAAAAAGATTAGCCGGGCAGGGTAGCACATGCCTATAGTTTTGGCTTCTTGGAAGGCTGAGAAGGAAGGGTCACCTGAGCCCCGGAGGTCAACACTGGGGTAGTCGTGAGCGTGGCACTGCACTCCAGCCTGAGCGATGGAGACACCAATTCAAATAAATAAATAAATAAAGGCAATAATGTTCAAAAGAGCCACCGCACATGTTGGCATTCAGTCATTTTTTTAACAAAATACACTAAGTTATCCGTGTGGATGAATGCAGTTGGATCTCTTTAATCTCGGTAGTTTGGGGAAGGGTGGAGCAGTAAGTAGTCTGTCTCCCCTGCACCCTCAAACCACACCACTACTGAATGGGGAGAGTGTGGTGACAGGGAAGAGGAACAGCTACTGGCCTTAAACCTGACCTTGTACCTACCCAGGAGGAAAGTCAGTCACACCCCACCCCCCCCAAAGAGCCTCTGGAACCTTTGTTCAGTCAGCCCAGAGACAAAGGGTCCCTTTGAGACACCGCCCAAGCCAGCTTCTGTGCCAACTCCTGCTCTGCCCACACCTCCATGCACACGCACGTCTGAAGCCTCTCCTACACCCGGGCAGACCCAGGTGAGGCTCAGCAGGTTGGGTGGGAAGGGTCACATTCCTCCCAGAGGTGCTCAGCCCCCAGGCACTGGGCTGGAACCACTGCACTCGCCCAGCCAACAAACAGGACTTCCTCCAGCAGCACCTGAGGCAAGGGACCCCCTAGACCCCAAGCCTGAAGAGACCTTTCCAGGCCCCCCCACTTCAACAGGGGATTTGACCAAGGGCGTGGCATCGCAAAGCCTGAGACAGACACACGTGGCAACCATGGAGTTCGCCGATATTTTATTTGCTCAAACTTCATACATTCTATGGGGGTCTCAGTGTCTGTCTGTCTCTCTCTCTGTCTGTCTCTCTCTTAAACACACACACACATAACAAAACCATCTTCAGACCAGTCTCTCTCTTAAACACACTTAAACACACTTAAACACACACACACACACACACACACACACACACACACACACACACATAACAAAACCATCTTCAGACTAGCCTGGCACTTAGAGACCTCTCCTCTATCTAGCCCATCTGACCCTTCCACAGTGGGGTTCTCAGCTATAATTCCACTTTCTCCCTCTACTGGAACTCTGAGCCCAACAACCTAAAGATGAGGTTATCCAGAGAGCAAAGGACTGGCCTTGGGTGTGTTCAAGGAGCCACTCAGATGGAGATGCTTGAGAAGTGGTTAAAACCCTGGGAGGAGAGGTCAGGACAAAGGAGTGGTCAGGACAAAGGACAAGGGAGACTTGGAATGAGAGGCTCCCAGCGGGGAAGAGGTTGGACAGAGGAAAAGAGATGGGTGCCTGACTCCTCCTGGCCGGCACGTTTACACATTTGGAAGAAAAGAAAAGGGTTCAAATGCTGATTCACAGCGGAGGTTCTCAACTCTGGATATGCGTCAGCATCACCTTGGGAACTCGCTCAACAGGAAGAATTCCAGCCTAATCCGTCCCAGAAGACTGAGTCAGCAGGTCCCAGGAGTTTGCACTTCAACAGATCCCAGGACCACATTCTAGAAACACTGTGCTGGGGCACCATCCGATCGCACCCTCGCCAGCAGCACCCAAGGGCTGTGCTGCAAGGACTTCTGCCCCACTGAACATCTGGATCCCTGGGGGAGAACAGAATTCCAAAAAGAACCAAACGCAGACACCATGCCTCGAGGAGCTGGAACCCAACCCCCTGCTCCTTAAGGGACTTCCCTTCAGAGACTGCAGTGTGGAAAGAGACCAAAGGAGTCACTTCAGAGTGGAGAAACTGACAGACACCGCCTCAGCCAGGCAATCGAGGTCAACATCAACAGTCAGGCTGACAGCACGGACCGTGGGTATGAAGAGATGAGAAGGTCACGTTACCTTGGTGCTCTTCCTCCCAAAAGCCACAACCCCAGTCGGATCAAGAGAAGAACCTCTGGCAGCTCTCAACTGAGGTGCGGTCTACAACACCTGACCAGTGCTCCCCAAAACTGTCTGGGTCATCAGGAGCAAGGAGAGTCTGAGAACCCGTCACAGAGCAGAGGCGCTAAGGAGACAAGACGACTCAATGAAACACAGCGTGCTGGATAAGAACCTGGGACAGAAACGCATCAGGTAAAAATTTAGAAAGTCCGGACAAAGTACAGACTTGACTCAACAAGGATGCACCTCAGTAATGTAAGGTGCCAGCAAGGACTCTGCTATATCTCTGGGACTTTTCTGTAAATCTAAAAGCTATTCTAAAAATCAAAGACTAAAATAGATGGGTGTTATGTGTTTTTATATGTAATGTTATGCAGTATATAAATGCCTGTCTATATGCATAACATAACGTGGTTGACGTTCAACAAGAACAAAAATGTACTCAGTAAAACACCGCCGTCAACAAAAGGAGATAAATGCACCTATTGATTAGGGGAACACACTGATGTGAAGTTATTACATAGCTGAGACTCAACACAATTCTTTTGCTGTTCTTCAGACAGAGAACACATGGTGTGTAGTTGAATATGCAAAAATGATCAATACTGCATGAGTCTGTAAACAAACAAAAAATCTTGCTCCCTTGAATGAAAACCTAACTCACGTAAAATTCCCTCCTGAGGCCCAAGAACCAGTAATCCTTAAAACTTCCTGTCTTCACAAAATTCATATCTCAAATTAAATCCTTATTATTCTCAAATTAAGGTCATTGAAAACACTAAGCATTAACTGAGTCTACACTCATCAATTATAGTATATCACAAAAACCATTTCATATTAAGTCCACGTCACCAAAAGCTTAGGGCGGGTGGAATGGCTCAGTGTGAAATAGAGGACAAACCACTAATTATGATTTTACTCGTATGGAATGCTAGCATTAATTTAGTTTCAGATGCTGAACAGAGTTTAAATATAAACCCTGAAATCAGTCCACCTTGGAATACAATTTTGTAACAACTTACTGTCACAGCGGTACAGTGGTCTGGGTACTGGATTGAACAGAAGTCAACAACTCGAAACACTGCATTTAAAAAATACAAAAAAGAACACCTGTAATGAGGTAAGGATAAAAGGAGGAAAAAAAACAAACCTGCAAATTGTCGGGCCAGGATTGATTTGCAATATTCATTCCTAATCCATGAGAAGTGGTAATCTAATTAAACAAATCCTTTCTATATTAAATGCAATGGCACTATGCATATATGCTATCAACAATTAAAAAAAGAAAATAAGGAAGTATCAGTGTCCATCTGACACCAGCATCCTACTAAAAGCACCAACATGTAGCTCCACTCATCTTTAAGAGACAAAGGTTGCAAGCAAACAAACAACATGTAAGTGGAGTTCACGTGATCTGAAAACTGACCCCCAAGTCAAGTGCTCATCCTCAGCCAACCGACAGCCTGACTCTCACCCAGGCCCTGGAGTGACAGCAGCCACCCTGGCGTGAGGGACGAACAGGGCTGTGCCCCGGCATGGCAGCGACCAGGGCTTACACCCGGCTGCAGAAAGACCCCTGCCCAGGTGACAATCCCAGTCTGAAGAGCTGCTGAGGGTCTTGAGGAAAATGTGATCCTTCCCCGGATTGCTTTGAACGAATTCCACCGGCCTTGGCAGGGTTGCGGGAGAGAGGATTCCCCTAGTGTCTTCCGCCACACAGAGGCATGGAGCGCAAAGCAGTCATGTTACAGATACTCGTCATTAAGGTGAGAGCTGACTGTGGGCTTGTAAAAGCTCCGTGCTGGTTTACAGGCTCCCTGCGGGCAGCTCTGTCTGGCTCTGTGATGGACGCCCACAGCACCCACAGTGCCTGACCCACAGCGGGCACTCAGGAGGTGTTAATTGTAGGAACCCAACTTAGTGGCAAGACAACCGGAGAGCAGTCCCGTGGGTAGCCCAGATCAGGAGGAACAAAGCTGCTTTCTCTACACCTCCACATCCACACTCCTCCAGGCCTCCTGACTAGACTCACAGGAAAGTAACAGCAACATCAACATCGTCAGCTCATTCCATGCTGCTCTGTAGAAAAACTTCTCTGACAATCAAGGAACTCCCCCAAGCCCATGTGAACACAGGCAAAGGCGGCGCTACAAAGGGTCTTAAAGAACACTAGCGGCAACCCTTGGTTTCCTGGCAGGTAAAGCCGCTCAAGAGAGGGTTAAAAATTAGTCGTGCACCTTCAGCGGAAGAAAAGAGCCATCGACATCTCTAGCCATCACAGGAATCAAGATGCGTGCAGTTCAGATTTAGACAAGCTACTTTGATTTGAGGGAGGAAATTTCAACCACAAAATACACCATGAGGTTCAGGGTCTGCCGCTCCAGGTTTGGTGCCCACCGCCAGGACCCCTGCAGGCAGGCAGTCACTGTGCCCAGGGAGCGACTCCCACTTTCCTCATCCACACTGGGCTCCCTCTACCCTCCGGTGTGAGATCAAAAGGCAACAATGCGTGCACAAGTCACAAAGGGACACAGACATCGTTTCCTAGCACCTGACACACGATGGACCACAGAGAAAAAGACAAGACTGAATGTACTTTTGACTCTCTCCACCAAGGAAAGTTCAAAAACTTGCAAAGTGCCAATTCTGTGTTTGCCCAAGTAACAGAACAGGAGGACAGGGCACAAAAGGCAACAAAGTCAAAAAGAAGATGGACAGAGTAGGAATAATGCATACAAACAGATCTCTACAGCCAAGGGAACTTCCAGCTGGCAGCTCTCTTTGTTTCTAGGCATATCCCACTTGATCAAGTAAGGTCTAGAGAGGAAGAAAAAAATTAAGACAGCATCATACTCTAGGCCAGCTAATAGGCGGCTTTGTGGACACTGGGAGTCAGCCACTAACAACCGAATGAGAATTCTCCCCTTCCTTTTTCCCCTTTGTAAGGTCTAATTTGGGATGTTTTTGTTCTGTCTCTCCTGAAGAGTTTATTTTAAAACGACACAAAGAAGGAAATTAAACATTCAAAAGCTAACGTGTGACCAGCTCAAAAATGATCAGGCCGGACCCTGAATCCTATGAACTTCAGCAACAATAAAAAACAAATTTTTTTTTCTACAGACAATCATCAATGGAAGGCTTCTGAGCTAAGAAAGCAGATGTTCTTAATTAGCCAAACTCTGAAAATCAATTACTTGTTAAAAGTAATTGATAAAAGCCTCCCTATTATTTCTGTGTCAGTGGGCGTTCTCAGGGAATGTGTGCTTATCACCTCTCAGCCGGATATCAAAATGTTTCCTGCAGAATAAGCATCTTGTATGTATGTGGTCCAAATATGGTGAATTTGAAAATAAAAAAGCAATGTATGCCACACTTTAATACTAACATGATTACAGATAAAGAAAAAATGGTTAGGTCAGTTACAAGAAAGTAAGTTTTTCCTTTCCCATTTAACTGCGTTTCGATCTCTAAATATGTGTTCTTTTCCATTATGTTTATTAAAATGAAAAAAAAAAACCTCCAAAAGGCAACTAGATGAAAGAATACATGTGCCTCTAATCCTGAAATATTCAAACAAAGCAAAGACACATTCACTTGTATCAAAGTTGCTCAAGTATCGATATTTTGAGTCAGTTAATCCTTTCCTGTGAAGGGTGTCCCTTGCACTGTAGAATGTTTGGTAACATCCCACAACATGCCAGGAGCACCCCTCAGCCATGACAATTAAAAATGTTTCCACACACTGCCAAATGCCCCATAGGCAAAACTGCCCCAACTGAGAACCACCACTGCACTCCAGCCTGGGCGACAGAGTAAGACTTGGACTCAAAAATACATACATACACACACACACACATACTATTCTTTAAAAAGGTATCTTTATATTTGCAAAAGCGAATTTCTTCTATTTTCCAATCCAAATCTAATAAAAAGATTCGAAAATGAATGGGAAGGCACTATATTCATGTGCAGTGTGTTGAAAACATATTTTCTTCCTTAGACATGGAACCAGAGACATTCACGAAAAGAGTATGTACTTCCTTTTTTTTTTTTTGAGTTGGAGTCTCACTCTGTCGCCCAGACTGGAGTGCAGCGGCCACTCCCGGCCGCCATAGCCTCCACCCGCTGGGCTCCGGCAATCCTTCCGCCTCAGCCTTCCAAGTAGCCAGAATGACAGGCGCGCGCTACCACACCCAGCTAATTTTTTATTTATTGTAGAGATGAGGTCTCGCCAAGTTGCCCAGGCGGGTCTCGAACCCACGGACTCAGGCAAGCCACTTACCTCGGCCTCCCAAAGCACGGGATTACAGGCTGAGTCACCGAACCCGGCCAAGAGCATGTACTTCTTAGGAAGAAGGAATCCACTATACTGAGCACAATGGCTAAGGTACACAAGGTGTTGGCACCATCAAGTTTAAGGAACCACATATTCAGCACGAGACCCTTCATCCACAGGTGGTCAATCAACTGAGCTGTAGTGCTACCCAGGAAAGCTTCAAGATGAAAATTACAACAGCAGCAGTCTGACTCCTTCCCTCTCTACTGTTTTCTTTTTTTAAATGATAATGTTATCATGTCTTCATAGTCTCCACGGGGTCATGTCTGCCGAACCAAATAAAATATACCTAGTACAGAAACAATGACAAAGAAACGGAAGCAAGATTTAATTCAAGGGAAGAGCAAATCTTCTAAACCAAGCTTGGTAGGTCCTAAGAAGATAGTAACTGAAGCATGTAAGGAAAAAACCATGTGAGTGCAGGTAATAAAGACAGATGGAAAACAGACCAGCTTTAAAATAAGTGGTCAATGGAGGAGACCACATGGGGTGAGTCACATGCAAATGTGAAAAGAGAGAATCAAGAGAGGAAAAAAGAAAAATGGAAATGAATGGAAAGAAAAATCTGCTAGGTCCTGCTCCTCAGCTGTTTCTTTTTTTAAAAGAAAGTCATTTGGCTAGGCTTGGTGGCTCAGCCTGTAATCCCAGCACTTTGGGAGGCCAAGGTGAGTGGAATGCCTGAGCCTGCGCGTTTGAGACCAGCCTGGGCAACTTGGCACGATCTCATCTCTACAATAAATCAAAAATTAGCCAGGCATAGTAGTGCATGCCTGTAGTTCCAGCTACTTGGAAGACTGAGGTGGAAGGATCGCCTGAGCCCAGCAGGTCGACGCTAGGGTGACAGTGAGTATGCCACCGCACTCCAGCCTGGGTGACGGAGTAAGACTCCAACTCAAAGAAAAAACAAAATCATTTGATGAAAATTCACTATTCACCTATGAGAGGGATTCCAAAACACCCGGAATTTATTTATAAAAAATTGTGTGTTTATTCTTACATTTTTAAGCTACGGTCACCTTCAAAGAACTCTCCATTTGATGTAATACACCTACTAGGATGCTTTTTCCCCTGCTCAAAACAGCTTTTGCACTTGTCAGTTTTGATGGCTTTTAGTGCTTCTGCCAATTTTTGTTTCACCTCTTCCACACTGGAAAAACGTTTCCATTTGAGGAATTTTTTCATCCAGGGAAACAAAAAAAGGTCACCCAGGGCAAGATCAGGTGAACAGGGAGGGCAGGGCATGGAGGTCAAGCCATTTTTGGTCAAAAAATGCTGAACACTCATCATGGTACGGGCAGGTACACTTGTAAATCACCCATCAAGAAATGGGCAAATACACTGAAAGATTTCCACACACAAAAAAAAACTCACTGACAGCAGAATGCAACCATTCGCAGCAATGCTGAACATTCACCCAGAGGGGGACATCTGGACGACAAGTGACCCACACTCCAAAAAATAATTCTGTTTTTTGAGGGTCTCCCCTCGTATATCAAATTTCCCAAGAACTGTCTCTAAAACAACTCCTTAAATCCCTTACTTTTTTATTTCTGTTTTTAATCGCTTAAAAATATTCAAGCAGCTTGTGGTTTTTATGTCAATGTCCCCAAGCTGGCTTCTATCACTTTGAGCACTAGAAAAAAGGGCTGTTTATCTAGTTCAGTTGACCACCCCAACACACACACATGCACCCCGCATGCTTGAGGACACACACACACACACACACACACACACACACACACACACTTGAAAACAGGAATAAAATCCTTTCAAGTCATTGTCCTCAAAAGAAACACAGCTGGCAAGAAGGGAAGAGAAACAGAGATAGCAACTGCTGTCTTCTGGGTCCAGGCTCATAAGTGACATGACTAAAATATTTGTTGACTTGCAGACATCCTGAAACAGTCAGCCAAAATTCATAAGATATTAAACAGAGACACATCCTTTAAGGAAAATCGATAGAAACATGGGTGGACTTTGTCCCCTAAGATGGCCACGGCACCTTTCAAGGCATTTCCCTGGATCTCACCCCCCTTCTAAAGCATTTTTCACTACCTGGCCCCCCCACCATTGCTGGGTGAATTATTAAACTTGTTTAAGTAAAGAAATCGTTGCTGCTACTCAGCGTGGAACCTGCTATGTACGGAACTGGCCACACGAGAGGCAGCATGGCCGCAAATCTAAGCCCGTGAACTGAAAGACCCTGCCCCAAACTGGAAACACGCAGAGCTTCTCCTCACAGTCGCCCCTCAGCCCGTCTGCTCCAGGGGAGGCTGCCCTACCCTCTGATGGTCCCAGCGGTCCTCCCAACACAAAAGGTTGCCTTGGGAGGGTCTGGCACAGATGACACTCACCCGGAATGGCAGCTGCTGTCAGAGACCCCATCGGGACCCCGGAACAGCAGTCTTTAAGAATCCTGCCTGAAACCTCACCTAGCCTCTCTTATGACTGAGAGGGAGATTCCAGAGCCATCTGGGAATTCTTCACAATCTTTCCAGGTAGCATAAGAGAGCAATGGAAAAGGATTTGGTATGTACAGCTACATTTTCAGCGAGAACCTACCTATCCACCTTCACCTGAATAGTAGGAGTTTAGCAGTGGAAAACGGCCTCCCATGAGGAATTCCAACAATACCTCGGAACCAGCTGGAAAACGAGAAGGCCCTCACTCCTGCTTCACTGGTCCCACTGTGGCAGGGACAGGGTAAGGCAGGGACCCACCACACAGCTGTTTATGAAGAGACACGTCACCCTGGCACATACAATGGCGGCTCACAGCAGGCAGCAGGCCGTGCCGGAGTTCACACGCTGTGCCGCAACAGAAAAGCCTCCCCACTCACCGGGCGGCACGAGCGTCTCTCCAGCTGCAGGTGTCTCCCCCGGGGATGCCGGCACTCATGGCAGAGCTGGAAAGCGCCACAGGTGGACGACCACAGGCACAAGGCACAGGGTGAGGAGGGATGGATGGAGCCAAGGATGTCTTTCTGTGAGGACCTTCACAGCTTCCCCTCCATGACCACTCACACAGGCACTAGCTATTCATGACGTCCTTCCAAAGTCCAGGGCCTCCTCCACAGCGTGGCTGATAAGGCGTTCCCAGAAGGGACCTGTATTCAGGCTCCACTCCCCATCAGTGATTTCCCATCAGTGTTTCTCAACCCTTATGCCATCATAAAAGTGTATGGTTGTCGGGCTCGGTGGCTCAGCCTGTCATCCCGCGCCTTGGGGAGGCTGAGGTGAGTGGATCGCCTAAGCCCGCGGGTTTAAGACCCGCCTGGGCAGCAAGACCTCATCTCTACAGTCAATCAAAAAATCAGCCGGGCGTGGTAGCGCATGCCTGTCATTCCGGCTACTCAGAAGGCTGAGGCGGAAGGATCGTCGGAGCCCAGCGGGTCGAGGCTGTGGTGGCCGGGAGCGGCCACTGCACTCCAGTCTGGGCGACCGAGTGAGACTCCAAGTCAAAAAAAAAAAAAAGTTTATGGTTCCTCCTTGCAAATGTTCAGACACATCCCAAAGAAAAGATGGCGGGTTCGCTTGGCGGGTAAGAGCGGAGGCTCGGAAGCCAGACAGTCAGTCTGAACTCCAGGCCTGCCACTGACTGGCCATGGAACTCAAGGCAAGGCAGCCCATGGTGCCTCCTCTCCTTGTCCATAAGATTAAAACAGAAAGCACCATACCCACTTTCTGCGGGGACTCAATGAGTTATTACTATGTGTAAAGTGCTTAGGACAGCAATCACCATGTGGGGTGTGTGTGTGTGTGTGTGTGTGTGTGTGTGTGTCTGTCTACATGTGTGAAAGGAGAGGCTAATGATCACACACACAAATGCGGTTAAGGATTAAGTACCTAGGTATCAGAAACATGCTAAATACTGTCAATGAGTGGACAAAGACGCCGTGGCACGTATACACAGTGGAATACGATTCAGTCATAAAAAGGATGCACACGTCTTGTGCAGCAACACGGATGGAACTGGTGGCTCTCCTCTTAAGCGAAACAACGAAGACAGATGACCAAACCCGCCGTGCTCTCGCCTTTAAGAGGAAGCTAAACATGTATGTAGCCATGGCCGTCGAGTGTGGAAAGGCAGCCTCACAGCCTGTTGAACAGACACGTGAAGGGTGAGGAGGAGGCGGGGGGTGGATGATGGGAAACGACTTCATGGGTACAACGGACATCATCTGGGTGACAGATACCCTGAAAGCCCTGACTTCACCATGCAATCTACGCAGGTATGAATATTACACTTGAATCCCATAAATGTATCCGAATGTAAAAGAAAAAGAAACATGTCAAATACTGATGCACAAAAAAGCTATCTTACATGTGTCATATAACTTCTATCATTCCACACACATTTTAAAACATTCGTAAAAGGAACAAGGTATTTTGATTGCGCTATTCGGTTTTAACCAAATCTGACTTCAGTGTTCTAAAACTTAGTGCTTGAGATGTTTCGTTCTTCCTTATATTACAAAGGTTATACCTTTCCTGATAAAGCACAATAATAATTGCATCATTATTCTATATTGTTTCCACTGTGCCTTTTTAACTATCTCAACTTTGGAAAACGGAGAACAAATGAAGCTTCAGTCATGAAGCATGTGTAGACCACACCCTCTGATGACGAGGTTGCCACCAGCCGCACGTGGCTACTGACCACACAAAAGGCAAGAAGGGGACCATCAACGTATGACGTAAGCCAGATTTTGAAGGCCTCACACAATTAGACAAACGTGAGTTACTTCACTAGTTATGTTTTATTTTGATTACATATAGAAATAAAGTACATGCATGTTATGAAATAAAATATATGATGAAAATTAATAACACTGTCATTGTCTCATCTCACACTTTTAATGTGGGCTACAAGAACATTTAAAATGACATCTGGGGCCAGGCATGGTGGCACACACCTATAATCCCAGCACTTTGGGAGGCCAAGGCGAGAGGATTGCCTGAGTCCAGGGATTCGAGACCAGTCTGGGCAACTTGGCAAGATCTCATTTCTGCAATAAATCAAAAAATTAGCTGGGCACGGTGGCACACATCTGCAGTCCAGCTACTTGGAAGGCTGAGGCAGAAGGATCACCTGAGCCCAGCAGGTCAAGGCTGCAGTGGCTGCGAGCATGCCACTGTATCCCAGCCTGGGTGATAGAGTCAGACTCTGATTCAGAAAAAAAGAACTACATCGGGTCTGGCATCTGGGGCTCACATTATATTTCAAGGGGACAGTACTGCTCTTGACAACCCAATCAGCTCAAGTGGCATTTGCAGGGAGCCACTCCACATTAAAACAGACGTACACCATTTTCTGCACATGGTGTCTCCTCCCACGAGGAAGAGCCAGGCTCAAGCATAGTCCCAGGCAAAGCTGGAGTGGTATAGGTGGGCATGACACTATCACAAGGTAACCCTGAACCCAAACTCAAACCCACCCCGATGGAGAGAAGTCTTTAAAAACAAACTGATTATAATAAACTTTGTTGTTGTGCCATCACAATTAGCAAACTGCTGCTCTGGGTGTGGCCACAGAGGACTCAGCAGCTCAGAATGTGTGAGTGTGGGGGTGGGGGTATATTTAGAGATTGGGGAAACAGGGAGCACAGGCATGCAGGTCACACCTGCCACACTGGACCTGGGACACTGATCTGAGGATGGAGAGCCACCACACAGGCCAAAGTTAGGATGCAGGCAGTGGGACCATTCGCAGGAGTGACTAGAAGGCTGTTTTGACATCCAAGTGAAAGAGAAAAGGAGGACAAGCTGAGATGTCAGAGACCTTTGGGGGGTGGAATCAAAAGGGGTTGATACCTGGGTGTAAGAGGTGAGGGAGACTTCAAGGATGACTGAGTCAGTGACAGGAAAAATGAGAAGACAGGCAGGTCAGGAGGCAGTACAAACAGTTTAGGACACTCAGAGTTTTAGACGAAATCATCAGTAAGAAGTAGGATAATCCATATGAATGAATGAAAGGACAAATGAAGGAGTGAACGAAGCATGAAGGAACACACAAATTTGGAGTCGGACAGCAGCCAGGCATGTAGACCCTTGCCTCCTGTCTGAACGAGGCAAACTGGCCGAGGTCAGACGCATTCATGCAGCGCCCAGGGTATACCTTACCAAACACTGTCACACACATTGCACAGAAGGACAAGACCGTAGTCACAGCAGCGACAGGCCCCGAGGGCACAGCCTCTCCAGTGGGGCTGCCAACGAGCCCACCTTCCAGCTTTTCTCTCTTCATCCAGGGACCAGGAAAGGCCCTCCTGGCCATACAAAGTCCAACACTTTCCTTATCTCTGATAGTTTATCATGGTCCTGACTAAAAGCAAACTAATCACAAAGAGCAGTGCCTGTGGCTAAACCTACCTACTTGAGAGGAAGTGTCAGCAAATGGAATTAAGACTTTTTCTAATCATGCGACTTAAACCTGGTCCGCCTTTGGAAGGCCAGCACCAAGGCTCCGGCCCTGGGACAGGGCGCTGTGACTGACCCTACTGAGCTGACAGTCCCTCCTTAAGTCTGACCATTCTGGAACCATCCCTGGCAGGTGTCCTAAAAGAAACACGGATTCCAGACCTGGGTGATAGAAGCAACAGGACTTCCTAAAATCATCGGCCTTGTTGTAGAGACAGAATTACACACCGTGATGGGCCGAACTGTGTCCCCCCCAGATTCAAATGCTGAAGCCCTAACCCCCAAGTGATGACATTTGGAGGCTAGAATTAAGGTTAAAAGAGGTCACGAGATGGGGCCAGGATCTGATAGAACTGATGATCTTCTAAGAGGAGGAAGAGACACGGAGCCCTCTCTCGCCACGTGCTCACACAAGAAAGATCACATGAGGACCAAGTTGGAAGACGAGCCCGGAAGAGAGGCCTCAGCAGAAACCAACCCTGATGCCCGTCGATCGTGGACTTCCAGCCTCCAAAACTGCAAGGGAATAAATGTCTGTAGTTCAACCTCCAGCTGTGGTGGAATCATCATAGCAGCCTGAGCAGACGGGTCCGTACACTGAACAGGAAGACGCCCACCTCAGCCCGAAGAGGCTGTCCAGGGTAACTCCAGTTCCTAACAACGAGGCCAGGCCACAAGCGCACCGCACTGCTCCCATCTGCCTCCTCTACACAGAGCCTGCTCCCACCAGTACCCCCACGCTTGGCGACACAGCAGAGGCAGAAGCCCAAGGACACTCTATTCCATGTACTGCCTCACAGAAAAACAACACTTCCAGTAAAACAATGTGATTCCTCCTCCACGGCAAGCCTGGCAGCGGCGCAGGGCTCTCGGAGAAAAGCAACCTGAGTTCAAGCTCTGCCATCCCTGGCACTGTCCCCAAGCCCATTTCCTCACCTGGAAACAGGGGCTGGAAGCAATCTTGGTGTTTTCCCAAAGACTCCGTGTGAGGGCTTGTGTGAAGAGTGAGCTGTAAACTAGAGATGACCCTACACGTATTCACGTATCTGACTCTCATCTCATCAGGGACTTCAGGTCCTCGGCAAGCAGCCAGCAGAAGCACCCACTTCCCAACAAGGGCTCGGAAGAAACCGCAGTGTTGAAATCCCGAGCACACACGAGGCTTCTTTTCCTAAAAACGTTGCAAATGGTAGAAAGGAGGGAGGGGACCCTAATCAGCTAACTTATCAGGCCAGGATAACCACTGTGGCCGGTGTTTCCCCTTCCGGTGGACTGGAAGGACCATAAACCTACTGAAAAGTAAGGCATTCGGCCAGCCCCCCGGTGCTTAAGCAGTTGGGTTTGTTTGGGGCTCAGTTCTTTGTTGCTTTGGTTTTTACATTTAGTCTCAGGACTACAAGGGAGTCATTTGACAGAGAATTTACCAAAGAGGCCATCAGACCAATTTCTCCCCCCACCCCCAGCCCCCACAAAGCCTTCCACAGTGTGACAGAGGTTCTGAGCAGAGATACCAGAACCGGAGCCTAGAGCCCTGCAGCCACAGGCTTAGAACGCAACAGTCGCAGATCCAGTAATTACATGTTGCACATCCACTGTGTGACGTACTATACACTAAGCGCCAAAACCTGTCTGCCCTCAAGGGGGTTAGTATCTGTGAAATCTATGGTCACAAAGAAACCACAGGGAAGAATGTCACCAAGACACAAAGAAAGTCTGTGGAGGCTCAAAGGCAAGTCACCGCCTCCGGCCAGCAGCTGGCAGGACACCGGGAGAAAAGGAACAGGAGATGACCACTGACACAGGTGAGAACCCAGGATACCGAGGGGACCGGGCAAAGGGGTCAAGCGGGACACAGAGGTTGGTCGGGGACAAGGACACAGCTGTGACAGCAGGGTGAAACAGCCACCTCAAAAGAATTTTGTCATTCCCACAGCTTCAAGGACTGAGTAGGAATGTACATGCCAGTATGTGTGTATGTGCGCCCACATGAATTTGTGTGTGTGTATGCTGAGCTGGGGTATAGCTTGCTAGTGTCAGTTTACCTTCAAAAATGAACGTACTCTGGGATATGTTCAAAGTGAAACACAGGAAAAAGGGAAAGAAAAGTCTGATTTTAAAAACTGTGCTATTAAAATGGCCTAAAGACATAAAAACCCATTTTCGCTGTGGCTGCATACTTTTGATAACCCGTTAAAAGGCTGTTCTGACCTCCTTCTGAGCTGCCTTAACTCAGGAATTTAACAACACACATGATATCATTTTATAGCTTGGGCCCTTTGAAAACGTGCCGCGAAGTATTTCCATCACTCATTTCAGGAAAAAGAAACCATTTGGAAGCGCCGCTCGCAGTCCCTCTGGGGGGGGGGAACTAATCTCCTAAGCCTGGGAAGTGAGCTGTGGGGAGTTTCCAGTCCATTTGTGAGAAAAGGTGGCCTACTTGTTTTGCCAAACATCACTGGCCACTCTCCCCTGCAGTTCCAGCAAGCACTCTTGAGCTCTTTGGTCATTAAGCCTCGTCTTTAATGTCAAAGAACCATTTCCACAGCCCGGTCTCCCCCAGTGCACAGGCAAGCCGGTCTGAGTAGTTAGCAAAATCAGCGTCCCATAGAGCAGCACAGCCTGACCCAGCCAGGGTAAATCAAGCTCACGCAAGTGATCGAGGAAGGGATCCAGATCATTCTGTGCCATCGGGGAGACGCGGGGTCTTTTAGAAGGTTATCCAGTCTGTGCACACGCGAGACTTCCGGGGTACTGACTATGGATGCCAGTGCGTTTCTCAAAGGCAGGACTGTGTACATAAGATCCGCTGTTGGGCGGAAAAGCTTAATAACCCCCATGTAAATGACGGGGGAGGGGGGAACACAGCAGGGTCAAACAGAGCAGGGATGAGGAGGATTTAAGTATGTCACGGGTGACAGAGCAAAAGTCCAAGCGCGAACAGTGAACGGCTGGACACTCACCTTTCACACGCCCCGCCTGCTTCGGAAGGAGCAGGATCTCCACAAGTGGGCAGAGGGGGTTACGGAGTCGCCCCTCTCCCGACCGCAGTCTGCCACCCAAGCTCATCCTGTGTTTCACCATCCATCCCCAAGTGTTTATGCAGCAGCAAGCAGCTCAGAGCCCGGAGAGGCCTCCAGGGGAGGAAGTGAACAGGGCACCTCCACGACGTCCCACCGCCAGAGTTCTCGATTTCAGCCTCATGGGAGCCCCCAGAAGACCACTAAGATCCGGCCACTTTCTTCAACCCACACGACCGCTAAAGAAACGCCAGGAGAGATACTGAGGTAGGAGGATCTTCCCTCGCTCTCGCTAAGCAGGGTGAACACCGGCTTCTCAGAAAATCCCGGCTCCAAACACCTAAACACCTACGTCTCCAGGCCAGTCTCCAGGTAAGTGAATGCCTTCTCCACGTGCCCAAGGACTGCCCTTCTCTTTATGGAGCCCCCCCGCCCCCCGCAGGCTGGCATCCTGTTATTAATTCACCGGTTTGTCTAGGAACACTGGGAAAGTGAAGGAAGGGAGTGCTTGGAAGCACAGCTGAGATCTGTTTTGGAAGTTAAAGCAGCCGGGGTGATTTCATGTTCAGCCACTTACGAGGCGCACACCGCCGTGGAGAAGGACAGCAAAAGCAGCGGCATAAAACACACCCGGAATTGCTTTCTTTCCTACACAAGATCCCTTCCGAGGAGGGCCTGGGCCTGGATCAGGAAGGGAGGTCCCTACCTGGGGTCCCAGCAAGCCACGCCCACCGGCCTCTCGGGATTCCGTTTCTCCTGGGGGCACAGGAAGGAGGGGGCTGAGGCGCCGTTTTAGGGCCGCTGGGCGCCGGCCCGGCCCCGCTGCCCCATCACGCAGATGCAAGCTCGGCCGGGGCAGCCTTAAACCCGTGGGCCTGACCAACAAAGCCACGTAAGGGGGACACGCCAAGCTGGGCGGCCCGAAGTGGCCGAAGGCTCCGCCAACCTCCCTGCCTTGTCCCCGCAGCCCGGACCGGGCTGGCCGAGCCGGGGTGCGGCGTCCCTCAGCCAGGGACCCCGGCAGCCGCGCCGGCCTGCCAAGCGATCCTGGCCGTCCGCCCGTTGAAGCGTTTTGCCACCGAAGCCCCTGCACACAATGCCAAGCTCACTGCGCTCGCGGGGGCTGCCGTCCGGGCCCCAGGAGCGGCTCGTCAGATGCTCCCGGAAACACCGGGGGCGGAGCCGCCCTGGCCACACGGGCGGGAGAGCGAGGCCGGGAAACTTCGGCTCGGAGGCCGCGGAGTCCCGGCAGTCGGGGCAGGGCGCGGAGCCGCCGCCGGCGCCAAAGCGCCCT